>NC_081563.1:46735805-46817432 GCF_022355385.1 Mustela nigripes | reverse complement strand
GAGAAGAATAAATGAAACAAGATGGGATTGGGAGGGAGACAAACCATAAGTGACTCTTAATCTCACAAAACAAACTGAGGGTTGCTGGGGGGAGGGGGCTTGGGAGAAGGGTGTGGTATTATGGACATTGGGGAGGGTATGTGCTTGGATGAGTGCTGTGAAGTGTGTAAACCTGTACCCCTAGGGATAAAAATATATGTTTATAAAAAATAAAAAATTAATTAAAAAATTACATTATAAAAGACAAAATGATATATTAAAAAATATAAACTGAAGTCCAGTTAATAACATTTTAAAGTTACTCATTGTTAAAATGGCTATAAATGAAATAAAAACAAGAATAGGTCATTAAAACATGACAATACCTAAAAGATGCCTAGTTTATCACATTCCTAACACTACCTTCTTCCCAGTTACCTTCTAAGATATGTACTATATCCTTACACTTCCTTTAGAGAAGCACATAAAAGTAACCTTACTATAGGCATATAGGTAATAGGGTATGGAATATACATTTGAATCCAGATAAAAGGACTTGAAGTTCTACTTTTTTTCCCCTAATTTGTCAAAATTGAGATATAATTTAGATACATTAAAACGCACAAGTCTTAAATGTTCAAACTCAATAAGCTTTGCCAATTATATACACTAGTGTAATCACCACTCAAACTACATTTCAGAACATTGCTAACATCTCAAAAAAGTGCCTTCTTGTCTCTTTCTGCACTCTCTAGTCCCAAGGAAGTAACCATTTTCCATACTTAACTTTGCCTGCTCACAATTTTCATATAAATGGTAATAAAGTATTTATTATTTTGTCCTTTTTCTTTCACTCAATATGAAATATTTACGTTTCATCCATATTGTTGCCAATCAATTGTCTATTCTTTTAAAGTTTCTAATGATTATTCCATTGTATAATATACCACAGATTCCTTATCCATTCTTGTTTTGTTGAACATGTGGGGAGTTCCCAGTTTTGGAAAGGACGGGAAGTGGCAGGTGTGCTATTATAAATAAAGGTGCTCTGAATATTCTTCTTTTTTTTTTTTTTTAAGATTTATTTATACCACCACCTGGCTCACCTGGTGGTGGCTAATAAGGAAGGCATGTGTTGCATGGAGCACTGGGTGTTATATGTAAACAATGAGTCTTGGAACACTACATCAAAAACTAATGATATATTGTATGGTGACTAACATAAAAAATAAAAAATAAATAAAAATACGATAATAAAATATTTATTTATTTATTTGAGAGAGAGAGAGAGAATGCATCCAAGGGAGCAGAATTGATGGAAAGGGAGAATCAGACTCCTCACTGAGCAGAAAGCCTGATGTGAGGCTTCATCCCAGGACCCTGGGATCCTGACCTGAGCCAAAGGCAGTCACTTAACAGACTTGAGCCACCCAGGCATGCCTTCTCTGAACATTTTTCACAAAAATTTTTGTGGACCTATCTTCTCCTTTCTCTAAGATAAGAGGAGAATTGCAGAATCAGAGGATAGATGTTAACTTTTAAGAAACTGCCAAGCAGTCCTAACAAGTGGTTATATGATTTTACACTCCCATTAGCAATATATAAGTTTTGATTGCTCCACATCCATCTCAACTTTTAGGGTTTTCAGTCTTTCATTTTTTCTATTCTCAGGGTGTGAAGGAGTAATCTCACTGTCAGGGATGTAGCTCTTAACCACAGGCCACTGTGTCCTTATATATGATGCTCAGAAATATTCTGATTTTAGTGAATATATTGTAAACTCAAATAAAATCAAGAAAATGGATGCCAAGTTACAAGGCATGGTAGAGTTTCAGTAGAATATTGAAAGTATTTAAATAGTCTCTACAGAGGAACAAAAACAAAATAGAAGCTGAGCGACCAAAGCTCAGACTGAACTTCTGAACTTTCTCTCCTTCAGACTAAAATGGAAATTTCTTTCAGATTTTTATTCAATTCCCAAAAGGGCAGCTTAACAGAATGAAACCCAAATCACTTTAATTTGACCTCAAAAGACAGTTTTATTTTCTTTTTTGGGGGTGTTTATCCTCATAGTTCCTGTCAGAAATCCTGACTGTGAGACTGGTAAGAGAAAAAGTTGGCAGGGACAGGTACTACAGGTGAAGACAATATGTCTACAAGCTAAATCCTCCAGGGCCCAATTACCAGCTGCAAAATTGAAGAAGTCAGATTCATTTCTGACTGCAGACATTCTATTTTCAATTTATTTTGCTGTCATATCATAAATATTAGGAAAACAAATATTTTATCTATAAGTTGAGTTAATAATTTTATTGAAGATAGTGTATTATAAAATTATTTATTCCACTTATTAACTATAGATAATTGAAATTCATTGCTTATCTTACCACTTATTACTAAAAATCAGAGGCCAACACTACAAGTTTTATGCTTTTAAAAATAGTATAAGAATATCTGAACCAGAAGTTATTTTCTAAGAAAGGGATGGGGGGGAAGTCTATCTAAACTTTTTAAAACTTTGTTTCTTGCATTTAAAACTGATTCTCATTATAATTTGGAAAGAAAAACTAATCTCTTTTTTTCCCCCTCCCAGAGCAGACTCACTCAGAAATATTTTTTTGGTAGTTTGTGAGTGAACAATTCTATCCACTCTTTGAAGAGATGAAGTGAGTCTGCTGTTCTATTTATCTTCTAAACCAAGACACTGTTGACTTTGATGCTGTAAAAAGAGACAAAGAAATCAAATAGACTGAGTAATTTTTCTCAAATGGGAATATGGAAGAATCTCAAGGGAAACAGATTGCTTTACATAAGTCAGAAGAGGGAAAAAAATGTAGTGTTTAATGTAGTATCTATCACTGAATTTTAGTGAATTAAACAACTTTGACTATAACACAGAAGGGACTGAATTCCAAACACAAATCAAAATGACAGACTATAAAGTGACAATAATGATTATATTTAAGGAGTGACAGTATGTACACCTTAAATAATGAAATAGTAAAATGTTAACATTATGCATGTGACTTGACACTTTCACTGAATATTTCAAAACCATCTGGTACATTAATAAATTTTATACCATCTACATAAAGAAGATTCTGTCAATCAACCTATAGAGCTTATCATTTGCTAAAGTTGTTGAATTAAAGATATGATCTTATGTCAGCAAGATGTGAGGGTTATGTTTGCAAACATCTTGTGGTCATCATTACAGTCTTGTTTAAATAGCACTCATCATGGAGGCTGATGCCTTTGAACTTCCCTCTAACCACAAATACTGACTTAAAACTCATTAGTCTAGCAAAAGAATAGTTTTCCCACATAGAGAAAAGAATCTATTAAACAACATTGGGCATCAAAGACCAATTAAAGTAATTTTAAATGTCTTTGAATATAAGATCTTTAAAATTAATCTACAGAGAGTTTACCAAATTGACAATTATCAGAAAATAATTGGAGAATTGCCACATTAATATTTTTGATTGAGAAAATTTACCTGAAAGTAACAAAAGCATAGGCTCCTAGAACTGTTAGCAGCATTAAATATCAAGCCAGTGATATTTACAAAAGTAAAGTAATAAAAATATATGATATTTTGTATATGCAATTGTTACCTTATTATATGGTACAAATCTTACAAATTTATTCAGTAACACATAGATTCTATAACCTAAAATTCATCTGTTGATGGACATCTAGGTTCTTTCCATAGTTTGGCTATTGTGGACATTGCTGCTATAAATATTTGGGTGCACGTGCCCCTTTGAAGCACCATGTTTGTATCTTTAGGATATATACCCAGATACCTACTGACTTTTAAGGGAAAAAAACTCTAATACCTTTTGAGAGATTTAAGGTAGTGGACACCATTCTTTTACATTTGAATTAGGAAACAGTGGGAAGACCGATAACTTACTCAGGCATAGAGATATGAGAATATTCACTATATTACTGAAACAAGCTTAGGTTGGTAAACATTGCTTTTGTATGCAGGAACGAATGAGTTTTTGAAAGTGAAACTAAGAATTTTCTTTACCACCCAGCCACAAGCAAGTTAAAGAATTGCTGGCCTTCCAAACGAAATGCCTAACCCTGTACACTTAAACAGGGAGGAGCAGACCAGAATGCACACTATTGATAGCCGGCTGCCTGCAAAGTAAAGAAGAAAGGAATGGCATTGAGCTAAGCAAACCTTGTTTGAAACTAAACATGGATCAGCTACATTACCCCACAAGCTAACACTCGACTCCCATCAGTGAATAAGAGGAAATAGATGAGTATTATATTTAGGGGTGTATTTCCATAAGTAAGCATGAAGGAATAAGGAAAAAAAAACAAACCCACAAAGCACAAAACATTGCTCACCTCTCCCCCAGCACTCACCTTTTATATCTAGCCCAGTTGTCTCCACTTGTGAGGGCAGAACAGTCATTAATTTACATAGAGTACTACAGCCTTGTGGTCAAGAGTTTGGGTTTTAGTAGCTTAAAACAGGTTTGAATCTGAGCTCTCCCATCTTTGATCTTTGTAACGGCAACTGATATGAATCTGAACTTTTTCATAATAGGATATATATCATAGGTTTAATGTGCTGAATAATTAAGACTGTACATCTTAAGATGTTTAGAGGTGTCAGGGTTACAGCAATAAACTCAAAAATTAATTGTTATCAACAGTAACAGCTCAAAAGAAAAAAAAAAGACACTCAAAAGTAAATACTGAAAGAGAGTATTTTTTTTTTTAACTTAGAAAATAAAATTAGATAAAAGGAACTCACTTAGGGCCAACACAGTTTCCAATAGGGGCTGAAAACACTGTTAGAAGTAAGGTGGATTTTAAACTAAAAAATCTTACAAACTTTTATAAATACAATCAAAATACTGACAACAAATGTGAAAAATACTCTTAAAGAGTAAACATAAAATAAAGGCTTAGGGCATAGTCAAAATTAGGAAAGTCTAAGTCTAAGGGTCTTTCCAAAGCTGTACTGTACTTTGACATTTTCAACAGCATAAAACAGAAATAATAGAACACCAAAAGACAGAGATTGGTCAAGAGATGTATTATCCCCCCATTCCTAATTAATCATATGGCTAAGTTTTATTCATAATTTCCCAAATAGCTTTAACCCTTAGCTTAAAGTTGGATTTGAGCAACCATAACAGCCACTGGGCCATGGAAGACCTCATTCTTCAAGAGAAATGGAAAAAAACACACAGCTGATCAACCAACCAAAACCCAAAAACCATTTCTTGTGATTTACAGGTCTAGTTGTATAAGAACTATAAGAGTCAGAAAAGAAGGGATGAACCCCACTTACTATTTTTTTTTTTTTTGTGAAGAGCAAAATGCAAAGCCCATAAAAACATTCACAGATAAGATTTTCCTTACTTGAAACATTATGACTTAAACTTTACTCTACAATTTTATAAAATTGTATCATCTAGAAAGCTAGCTAGTAAGCACACATTAGTCTCAAATAAAAGGTAGCCTTTGAAAAAACAAACGTTTAAAAAAGTACTTAGTCGAGGTACAGTTGTGTGCCAGTTGCCAAAGATGTTCCTCAAGCACCAGTCAGAGTACCTAGCCATGCTGCATGCCCACCTGGACCCAGCCCAATATGATGTATCTTGAAAGCCAGGAAGGTGCAGACTCTGCAGATGGCCATAGATACCAGCTACAAGGAGCCTACCTGCTTCAGTAGAACTCCAGAGCTCACTGAAGACCCTCCTTGATTCAATGGACCTACACAAGATCAGCAAGTACCTATCTCAATTTCAGACCCATTTCCGAGACTTCACTCTTAGGACCTTTGTTTGGAATTGAGGCCCTCCTTTCCTAGTGTTAGGTTTTCAAAACTAACAGACAGTAAAAAACAAACAAAACAAAACAACAAACAAAAAACAAACAAAACCTTATCCAGGAAAGAACATTAGATCGAACATGTAACATTTCATATTAAGTCTAGTGAAATGACTTCATGTATTCTTCTTTAAATGAGACTATTAATCATTAAAAAAAGTTTTTTTTTTTTAAGTACTTAATCATTGCCTTAATTTTCCTTCTTCACTAAATAAAGATAAAATTTTCTTGGAATAAGCCCAGAGACCTTCCTGTTTCTCAGTAATGGATATTAAGTATCTTTCTTATTTGTTTCACATGGGATGGAAACAAATGTTGCATGGCAATGGACCTTAATAGGCAATTGATATTAATCAAAGTCCCTTAGCAATTATCAACAATCTTACCCTTAGACACACAGAGGCCAAAGGTGGTACATAATAATTCTTTGTTTTTTTCCTATAGTTACTTTCCCAAGTACAAGGAATCTACCTTATGCAGGTCCTGGGAGACCCCCTTCTCTGACCTCCTCTCTTGAGCATCTTACTTCAGTTTTTAACTGAATACCTTTCCTGCTGGGTCTGTACTGATTCCACACTCACCTTCTTTTCAAAGGGCCAGGTACTCTGTTCCTTCTTTATTTTCCCTTCCCCATCCTTGGATCACAGGATCTGGGGAGCAGACAAGCAGGGAAATTATTTTATGTTCCATGTATGGCCAATTCCAGTCCAGAATTATAGAAAGGCCTCTGAATAACACATGAGTACCTTTAATTCTAGGATTGAAAACAATTCTCAGAGTCGAAAAAGAATTGTATGTATTAAAAAGGGATAAAAACTAGGGCTGTCTTATTCCACCCCAATGATGATGTCACCTCGAAACATTTTACATTGTAAAAATATATATAATTATGAGCCCCAAATCATTAATTAAAAATATAAAAATTATAAAATTGATTATAAATCTAGAGATTGCATGAGAAAATATCTATTTTACTAGAACGATATAAGGAAACTCCTTCACAATTTGACAAATCAAGTAGAAAAATTAATGAAAAAAGATAAGATACATACTTAATGGAACTAAAATACCTTTATAGAATGCAAATTATTTTGTCTAACACAACATAAAAATATTTAAGTGCTCTTTCACCTGTAATTGTCTGTTTATCTTAATACATAGCCAAGCTGTGGAGAGCTAGGGCTTTGTTCCTTTCATCTTTGTTTTATACTTCTAGACTTTTAATGGGGTTGTTTATTAATTAATAAATTATAAAATAGATTGTACAACTCTGATAGCCAGTTCAGAGGTGAAGTAGGAATAGTAGAAGATGGGAGAGAAGGAGGAAAGAAAAAAAAAGTTAAAAAATAATTTTGATGTAAACCATATTTTTTCACTTTGTATTGGATGATTTCGGAGCACCATCTAAGTATTATTTAGAAACAGTAATTAAAACATCACAAAGGCATTTATATGCAAATGAATCCATGATAGGCAACCATGTACCCAACCTTTCCAGCACCTTCACATGTGCAACTATCTTTTCTACTATTTGACAACAATCCATACATTACCGGAAAGTTTTACTTTAGGAGTCTTTGTTATCTAGCCCGTGTGGCCAGTTATATTCTGTCCTGTATGTAGTTTCAGAAAGTGCCATAAAAAATGACGGGTGATTGTGAAGTATTTCTTCTCTCCCATCTGCTCCTGGGAGCTGCTCTACTTTAAGTCCTATTTTTATGTCATCAAATTGACAGTACCAATCTGCCAAATGATGGATTCACAAACATTTACCTGTCAGCATCCTTAGCAAAAGATCAAAACAAATCTCACATGTTACAATTAAATGTGCTCAGTTTTTCATAACACAATTTGGCACATGCTTTATCATGAGTGATCAGGGAGATACCTATATAAATAAGCACATCTAAATTGCTTAAGCATATATTAGATAAGTATTCCTAAGGCATTAAATCCACATTTAAATATCTAACCACCTGTCCAAACCTTATACCTCTCTTTTGTGTCTCTTCTAATGCATGAGAACTGATAATTACTAAGTACTTAAAATGTATATATAAATCATTTTTGCTGACTGGGGAAGTAAGTGGACGACTCTACTAAGGTATAAGAATGAAAGAAAACAAAAAAGTTCTTGAATCATTTACAGCACACTTGTTTTTAGGAAAATATTAAAGTTGACTATATTCTTAAAATTTTAAGTCCAATGACTTTTCTGAACACTTTACTTTTCTTTTGCCTCGTATTTCCCCCAATGTTATTTGTCAGTCCTCTCTGATGTCAATTGGTAAAAAGTAATAATTCCCAATTTACGAAAGGGAAACCCAAGAGAAGAATGGTTAGTTCAGCTGTTCTCAGAATCTGAATAAAGATCTATGAAAAAATTTTCATATGTGCAAGGCAAAATATTTTAAAGTAATTACTTCTCCATTTTGGAAAATGGTCTGGGACTTTCTTTAGAAAATTAAACATAGAGATCCAAAAAAATCCACTCCTTAGTATACATGCAGCAGTATGAAACTATATTCAAGAAAAAATGGTACACAAATATTCCTAGTGGCATTATTCAAAATCACAAAAAGTAGAAATACTGAGTTCAGCAAGTGATAAACAAACAGATGAAATATAGTATATCCCATTTTTCAACAACAGACAAACTATGGAGAACCCCAACGTCCAGCGAGTGATGAATGGATAAGGAAGTTGTGGCATGTATATACAACAGAATGTCACTCAGCCATCAGAAAAGTGAAACCTTGCCATTTGCAATGACATGGATGGGGCTAGAGGGTATTATGCTAAGTGAAATAAGTCAGTCAGTGAAGGACAAATACCATATGATTTCACTCATATATGGAACGTAAGAAACGAAACATATGAAGGAATGGGAAGGAGGAGAAAAGGAGAGACGGAAACAAGTCACAAGAGACTCTTAATGATGGAGAACAAACTGAGGGTTGATGGAGAGAGGTGGGTGAGGGATGGCCTAGGTGGGTGATGAATATTCAGGAGGGTACTTGTGATGGACACTGTGTGTTGTATGTAGGTGATGAACCACTGAATTCTACTCCAGAAACCAATATTGCACTGTATGTTAACTAAAATTTAAATTAAAAAAAAAGAAAGGAATTATTTTTTGAATTTTTCATACAAGCAACCTTATTCCATCTCTTGATGTGTCTTTACTCTGTGATTATCCTCTTTTAACTTTTTCACTGTTAGTATATCCTTTCTCTTGCACAGTGAAGATAAAGCAGAGAAGTTTTTTAAATATTGTAATGAACATACTTGAATGAATAATTTGCTATTCCTGCAATGGTGTCCTTTGTTATCCTTTCTTATTTTATTCCATCTATTGTTTCCCTCTGATCCATACATATTTTTCCCCCACCTATCTTTCAAATCCAACAGCATGGGACTAATTGGCTAGATGACAAATAGCACATAATTGATGAAGTTCATTAAAGAACCTCAGTTCTTTTTATTCTAGTCCATCGTATTTTTCCATTACAAAGGACTTTTCTTACCTTTTAAAGAAACAATCTTGGTGCACCTGGGTGGCTCAGTGGGTTAAAACTTCTGCCTTCAGCTCAAGTCATGATCCCAGGATTGCATCGGGCTCTCTGCTCAGTGGGGGAGTCTGCTTCCCCCTCTCTCTCTCTGCCTGCCTCTCTGCCTACTTGTCATCTCTGTCAAATAAATAAATAAAATCTTTAAATTTTTAAAGAAACAATCTTTTTAATATACATGTATGGTCAATACAGGAAGAAATTTTCAAAGTGACATAGTATAAATATTTTCATTATATTGTATGACAAGCATATTTTTTGTCACATATAATGGAGATTCATAATATCCATGGAAGTAATTGAATATCCTTAAGAATTTTAAAGTCTAATCAATCTATACACTGACAATACAGTCATCAAAATAATACATTGTCATCTAACACTTCGATTTTTTTTTTTTTTGGAGAAATAAGTTGTATTCATTGACAACTAACTGAAATACCAATGAACTGAGTGGTTCTCTGAATTATGCTCTGTTATCTAAAAATAAGCCCGAAATTAGATTCTAGGTCCAAAATAGCTGATGCAATAACTTAGAGGGTTTTTTTTTTTTTTTTTAAGATTTTATTTATTTGTCAGAGAGAGAGAGGGGGAGAGAGAGTGAGCACAGGCAGACAGAATGGCAGGCAGAGGCAGAGGGAGAAGCAGGCTCCCCGCCGAGCAAGGAGCCTGATGTGGGACTCGATCCCAGGATGCTGGGATCATGACCTGAGCAAAAGGCAGCTGATTAACCAACTGAGCCACCCAGGCATCCCTAGAGGGTGTTTTTAAGAGGATGATACTTGTGGTGAACAAAGTATAGTGTATGGAGAAATTAAATCATTATGTTCTATTCCTGAAACTAATGTAACTTTGTGTGTCAACTACATTCAAATAAAAAAAAATTTTTAAAGATCATGATACTTTAACATATTTAGAATAAAATTACTATTGTAGTCTCCTAAGCCTTGTCTCTTGTTTCTCTGAAAAAACCAACCAACCAACCAACCAACAAAACCTTACCATGACTAGGTAAAGATAGCCATATTCTGTGCTTACTGTCCAATATTTTGTGTGTATAATGCTATTATGTCCCTAACAATGAAGAATTTAAATCTTGTACAACATGAAGACTTGTTACATGGGACATTCCCAGAATACTTTATTTTTTACCCAAGGTCCCATCCAGCTTAGAATTATTTTGGATTTTGCAATCTGAATTGTGCTTTCATGTGAAGTTTATGAATTCTTTGCCTGGTTCTAGACTTTGAAGATTTTCTCTATTTTCTCTAAAAGCTATATAATTTTGAGTATTACATTTAAAAATCCATAATCTTTCCAAAACTATTACATATCTTATTTTTATGTATTACATGTAAAATATGCATGTTATATATACACATACATTACATACCTGTAACATTTACAAATAATACATCTACATACATGTATTATATATACATATAAACCAGATATATAAAGTTCAATGGTCTTAAAATTTTAAGCCCGACATAATTTTCTAGATGTTTTTCTTTGCTTTTATATTTATCCCATGTTATTTATACATATAAAATACATACTATACATTATAATATGAATATATTATATAGGATATGTTATTATATCACATATCATGCATGTACATTGTAATACCTAGAACTTCCAGCATTATGTTGAATAAGTCATAAAACTGGACATCCTTGCTTCATTTCCAATTCTAGCAGCAAAGCATTTTATTCTTTCACCATTTCATTAGGTTTGATATTTTCTGTTTTTTGTTTTGTTTTGTTTTGTTTTGTTTGTAAATTTAATTGTAGTTCCTCTATTGGGTTTTACTAGATCAATTGGTATACCATATGATTTTTCTTCTTCAGCCAGTTGATATGATAATTTTTATTGACTTTTTTTTATTAAATGCAAAACCAGCCTTATATACCTAAAAAAAAAAAAAATCACTCATGGGCATAGTGTATAATTATTTTACATACTTTTGGATTAAATTTGCTAACATTTTTTTGAGGATTTTGCATCTTGTTCATGGTCTGCAGTTTTCTTTTATGTATAGTTTCTTTTTCTGGTTTTACTATCAGGGTAATACTGGTCTCTTAAAGTGAGCTGGAAAATGTTTTCTTCATTTATATATTCTGGAAGACATTGTGTAAAATCAGTATTAACTGATCTTTAAATATTTGGTAGGATTTCTTTGGTAAAACAATCAACATTGGGAATTAATGTTTAGACATTCTAATTAAAAATTCAATGTATTAAATGGTTAATGAGACTGTATAGATTGTCATCATGGTTAAATTTTGGTAATGTGTGTTTTTTAACAAACTGAACTATGTAATCAGGATTTTCAAATTTATGAAGTGAATTATTTTTAAGATTACCTTCATATCCTTTTAATGTCATGGGCTTGAAGTGATACTGCTATTCTTTACCGTCATTGCTGATTTGTGTGTTCTCCCTTTTTATTTTTGTCCGTCTTGATAGAGATGTACTCACCTTAATGATTTCTTTCAAGTGACCTGTTTTCTGTTTTATTGACTTTTATATCTTTTACCTTTTTTCAATTTTACTAATTTTAACTGTCATCTTTACTATTTTTTGTATTCTTTTTGCTTTGATTTTATTTTGCTCTTGTTTTCCTAGTTTCTTGAATTAGGAAATTAGGTTATTTATTTGAGAACTTTCCTTGTTCTTAATACAAGTATTCAGTTCTATATGTGCTTTTATATTTAATGGTAAGAAAATAGATGCTTTCCATCTAAAATTAGGAACAATGGAAGTATATTTTCTGTCACCACTGCTAAGCAACATCATACTGGAAGTCATAACTAATTGGGTAAGACAAAGAAATGAAGTAAAATGTATACATATTGGGAAAAAAAGAAAATAAGCTGTCTTTGCTCATAAGAGACATGATTATCTATATAGGAAATCCCAAACCAACAGAAATTCCTGGAACTAATAAATAATTATAGCAAGGTCACATATGAGTTAACATAAAATAGTCAAATATTTTACTATATACTAATAATGAACAATTGGAACTTGAAAAAACATAATATAATTTATATTAGCATCTACAATCTCATATCTAGATATAAATCTAACATACTATGTACAAGATCTATGTAAGGAGATCTATAAAACTCTGGTGAAAGAAATAAAAACATATAAATTAATGAACATGGATTTCCATGTACATGGATAAGAAGATTCAGTATTATATGGATGGCAATATCCTTCCCAAATTCAATCCATAGATTAAACAAATTCCCAACCAGGGCACTGGATGGCTCAGTTGGTTAAGTGCCTGCCTTTGGCTCAGGTCATGATCCCAAGGTCCTGTGATGAAGACCCGTATCAGACTCCCTGCTCAACAGAGAAACAGTCTGTTTCTCCCTGTCTCTGTGCTCCTCCTCCTGCTAGTGTGCACTCACTTTCTCTCTCAAATAATTAAATGAAATCCTTAAATAAAACCTCCAAAAAAAAAAAAAAAACAAAACAAATTCTCAATCAAAAAGCTAACAAATTATTTTGAGGATACTAACAAACTGATATTAAAGTTTATGTGAAAATGCAAAGACTCAGAATAGCCAACTGTGTATCAAAGAACATTTTCAAAGATTAACAATACCCAACTTCAGGCATTGTATTAGCAGAAGAATAGACAAATATATCAATGGAACAGAATAGAGAGCAGAAAAAATAATTCCACACATGTATATATCAAATGAATTATGACAAAAAAGCAAAGGCAATTCACTGGAGAAAGGATAGCCTTTTCAACAAATGGTCCTAGGATACCACATGCAAAACGATTAAAAAAGTAATAATCTAGACACAGACTTCATACCATTAACAAAAAATAAGTCAAATAGATCTGTCTTCATCAGTTTGCCATAATAAAATACCATACACTGAGTAACTTTAATAACAGAAATGTATTTTGGTCAGTGCTAGAGGCTGGGAAGTCCAAGATTAAGGTGCTGGCTAATTTGATGCCTTGTGAGACCCGCTCCTTGACTTGAAGATAATTTCCTTCTCACTGTGTGTTCACCTGGCCTTTCCTGGAATCGATCTCTTTCATGATCTCTGTCTTTTTTGTCTCTCTGTCTCTCCTCTTCCTCTTCTTATATGGCTACCAATTGTATTAAATTAGGAATCTACCCTAATGACTTCATTTAACCTTAGAAACTCTATCACTGAATATAGTAAGGCTGGCTGATAGGGCTTCAGCATATAAATTCGGGTAAGGACAACACAATTCAATCTATAACGTTCCATCTCTCACCATCCCAAATTCATGTCTTTCTTGTCTGTAAAATGCACTCACTGAATCCCAACAGCCCCAGAAATCTTAACTTGTTCTAGCATCAGTTATAAATTCTAATGGCAAAAAGTTTCATATAAATATCATCTAAGACATGATTATCTGTTTTTTGAACATTGAGTTTGAGGAGTTCTTTATAGATCTTGGATATCAGCCCTTTGTCTTTAGTGTCATTTGTGAATATCTTCTCCCATTCCGTGGGTTACCTCTTTGTTTTGTTGACTGTTTCCTTTTCTATGCAGAAGCTTTTGATCTTGATGAAGTCCCAAAAGTTTATTTTCGCTTTTGTTTCCTTTGCCTTTGAAGACAAGTCTTGAAAGATGTTGCTGTGACTGATGTTGAAGAGGTTACTACATATGTTCTCCTCTAGGATTTTGATAGATTTCTGCCTTATGTTGAGGTCTTTCATCCATTTTGAGTTTATCTTTGTGTGTGGTGTGAGAGAAAGGTCGAGTTTCATTCTTCTATACACAGCTGTCCAATTTTCCTAGCACCATTTATTGAAGAGACTGTCTTTTTTCCACTGGATGATTTTTTTCCTGCTTTGTCAAAGATTATTTGACCATAGAGCTGAGGGTCCATATCTGGGCTTTCTACTCTGTTCCATTGGTTTATGTGTCTGTTTTCATACCAGCAATGGCCACAATCACCAAACTGTAGAAAAAGGCAAGATGCCCTTCAACAGATGAATGGATAAAGAAAATATGGTACACATATACAATGGAATATTACGTAGCCAACAGAAAGGATGAATACCCAACTTATGTATCAACATGGACAGGACTGGAAGAGACTATGCTGAGTGAAATAAGTCAAGCAGAGAAAGTCAATTATCATATAGTTTCATTTACTTGTGGAGCATAGGGAATAACATGGAGGACATTAGGAGAAGAAAAGGAAAAGTGAACTGGGGTAAATAGGAGGGGGAGATGAAGCATGAGAGACTGTGGACTCTGAGAAACAAACTGAGTGTTTTGGAGGGGAGGGGTGGGGGAGTTTGGGTGAGCCTGGTGATGGATATTAAAGAGGGCATGTGTTGCATTGAGCCCTGGGTGTGGTGCAAAAACAATGAATCTTGGAACATTAAAAAATAAGTAAATAAATAAAATTAAGATGTTAAAAAATATGTATTACATAACCCTTCAAAAAATAAATAAATAAATATCATCTATGGCAGTTATTGGTGAAACTCAAGGCAGAACTCATCGTAAGACAAAATTCCTCCCCATCTGTGAACCTGCGAAACGGGATAAGTTAATGCACTCCCAAAATACAATGGTGGGATAGGCATAGGATGGACATTCCCATTCAAAAGGGAAGAAATTGGAAAGAATAAAATAGTGATGGGTTCCAAGCAAGTCCAAAATCTAGCAAGGCAAAGGGAATACAATACTTTTTGGTTTGATTCTCTGCCTTCCAAAACCACTAAGACAACAAATCTTTCCCATAACATTAAGTGGGGTTTTGTCCCATGACTGGGTTGGGCCAGCATTCTGCCTCTCTACCCCAGGCTCTGCCAAGTGATCCAACCCCATGGTTCTGCCAGGCATTCCTACATTCAGGGCTTTGGATGGAGGTCATCTGATCTGTTGAAACCAAGGCAGTTACCCTGATGAAACATGAATTACCTTTGAGGTCATTTTTCCTGTTCCTGAAAAATAACACACTTTGCAACCAACTAACACTATTATCCCACCTTATCAAACCCAGGAAGGCCAACAGCATTCCTTTCCTTTGTTCTCTGTCCCTTCAGTTCAAACTGACAATGTTTCTGTTCCTATATCAAGTATCAAGTAATAGCAACCACACCCTTAATGTTTCTTCAGAACATGCTTTCTCATTTTTTTTTAAAGATTTTATTTATTTATTTGACAGAGAGAAATTACAAGTACACTGAGAGGCAGGCAGAGAGAGAGAGAAGGAAGCAGGCTCCCTGCTGAGCAGAGAGCCCGAAGCGGGACTCGATCCCAGGACCCTGAGATCACCACCCGAGCCAAAGGCAGCGGCTTAACCCACTGAGCCACCCAGGCGCCCCATGCTTTCTCATTTTTGGCACTGTGAATAGGTTGAGAGTTTTCCACATCTTCAAGTCCTGGTCCCTTTTTGCCTAATAATTCCTTCAATTAATCTCTTTTCCTTCACATTTTACTATAAGTCATCAGGTGGAACTAAGCTGTTCTTGTAACAATTTACTTAAAATATCTTCAGCTAAATATCCAAATTCATCACAAGTTCTATTTTCCACAAAACACTGGAACACAGTTCAGTCAAGCTCTTCACCACTTTATAACAAAGATGTCCTTTCTTCCACTCTCCAATAACATGTTCTCAGTTCCATTGGAGATCACACCAGAATCTTCCTTAGTGTCCTTATTTCTAGCACGCATGTTAAAACTCTTCTAGCCTCTAGCCGTTATCCAGTTTTAAACCTGCCTCCACATTTTAAATATTTTGTTAGAACAACACCTCACTTCTCAGTGTCCATATCTGTATTAGTGAGCTTGGGCTTCCATAACAAAATGTCATCAAATTATTTTCTCACAGATGTGGAGGTTGTAACTCTGAAATCAGGTCATCAGTATGTTCAGCTACTTTTGAGCACGCTCTTCCTGGCTTGCAGATGGCCACCTTCTTGCTGTATCCTCACATGGTGGAGAGAGGTAGAGAGCCAGAGCTGTGATGTCTATTCTTGAGGGCTCTGTCCTTGTGACCTCATATAAACCTGATTATCTCTCAAAGACCCCATCTCCAAATAGTACCATACCAAAGCTTAAGCTTTCAACATGTGAATTTTGGAGACACAATTCAGTCCATAGCAGCAACTTTAGAAGATGTTTGGCAGTTTCTTATAAAACTAAACATATTTTTAACATGGAATTCAGCAATTATGTTCCTTGTTTTTAACCAAATTGAGTTGAAAACTTCTGTCCACACAAAACCATGCACAGAGACGTTTACAGCAGCTGTATGCATAACTGCAAATATTTTTAAAGCAAAAATGATGTCCTTTCAGTAGTTAAGTGGATAAATAAATTGTGGTAGATCCCAATAATGGATACTACTTAGCATTAAGAAGAAAGGAGCTATTAAGCTGTGGAAAGACGTGGATGGAACTGAAGTCCATATTCTAAGTGTAAAAAACCCACTATTAATAGGCTGCTAACTGTGTGATTCCAACTATATGGCATTCTGAAAAAGGCAAAACTATGGAGACAGTAAAAGGTCAGCAGTTGCCAGGGGTTAGGGGCAGCAATGGATGTTGTAGGCAGAAGACAGGGGGGTTTCAGGCAGTGAAACTATTCTGTGTGATACAATAGTGGTGAATACATCATTATCAAAATCTCATAGATATTTGTCAAAATCTCAAGAATGTACACCAAGAGAGAACTCTAATGTAAACTATGAACTCTGAGTGACAGGGACGGCTGATATAAGTGCATGCATTGACTTTAACAAATGGACCAGTCTGATATGTCATGTTGATAGTGGGAGAACTGTGGGGACAGGGGTTATATGGAAACACTCTGCATTTTCTGTTCAGTTTTGCTGTGAACCTAAAACTGCTCCAAAAAATAAAGTGCATTTTTAAAAAGTTAATGGTAGCATCTAGGAAAAGGTGTTTACTGTAAGTATTTCAACTTCCTGTATGTTTGAACATTTTCATAATAAAACTTTAAGAAAAAAATCTGTCCCGACATTTCCCTTGCCTGTATTTCATATGCTTCCTCTTCCTTCATCCCTTCCTCTCCATGTGCATACACTCCTACACACATCAGGAATCAGCCACTTTCTCTTTATAAGGAGTTTTCCACAATCTTGTCTTCTATTTTCAGATGTTTCAACCTTACATTCATTGCCATGTTGTGTTTAGGCTTTGTTTCCAGAAAAGAGGAAGAAAGAAGCTTGTTTAGTTTCTCATGTTTTCAGGAAATAAAAGTTTCTTTATTTGGTTTATTGTTACTACTACCATAATGGATTGTTTACTGTCCACTTGACACCATCAACCATCAGATTCCTCTTCCTTGTTTGAAAATGTTGCCGATCCAGTCTGTTACACTGTTTTTATTTCTTCTGTTATTTCAAATACTCAACAGTGATTCTCCAAGTACTAGAGAGATAAAATGCATTTGGAAACCATTCTTGTTTACAACTATGTTTCCACTTTGAAAGTCATTTCTAGTTTAAGGGAGCTTATGAATTCAAAACTACCATTTGTTAGTATCATGATATAAAGAGTATACTCTCAATCTTTCTTTAGTGAATCCATTCTTGTTTCTCAAAGTTTTATTAATAATGTATACATGCATTGTGGTCTTGTGTGAAGATCTAAA
Source organism: Mustela nigripes (assembly GCF_022355385.1). Classification (NCBI taxonomy): domain Eukaryota; kingdom Metazoa; phylum Chordata; class Mammalia; order Carnivora; family Mustelidae; genus Mustela; species Mustela nigripes. The sequence continues at coordinate 46,799,370 of NC_081563.1, read as the reverse complement.
GATCCCATGGCTAACTTCAGCACTGTTACAAAATGTTGTAAATTATTCTATATCTTCCTAATAGTAAAATGCTTCTTCTGGATTTTCCAAAGACTTTATTTTATCACTAACATGTGTAAAGTGATGATAATAGCAGCCTGTAGTTCATTGGCTATTGGGGGAATTTAAAGGAATATCAGATATAAAGCATATAAAACTGTGTGTGCAAGGGTTAAAAATTAGTTTTTTTAAAAAAATCTCCATTTACCAATATATTTTAATTTTGTTTTTCTTTAACTCTAATAGATACACTTTACTGAACATAGAGAAAAATGTAGTTGTTTCATAGATACAGTTCTCCATGCATCTATCTCCATGTACCTATGCCTTTTCTTGTTGAATACAGGATAAATTATCTGAATAAGTACTCTGGACCAATCCTTTTTAAATAGTACATAAAATTTTCTATAATCCACTTTTAAAATCATACTTAAAATTATAGTTTCATGCTAAAAATTATAGTTTCATGCCAAAAATTATATCACCTTTCACCTGTTAAAAACAGGGGTCTCAACTAAAGCTCTAACTAGATTAAATAGAGGCATGGAAATGTTGGGTTAAGCCTACAAGCATGCTCTAAGGGTCCTTTTCCAATGTAATATTGTTATTTTATTTTTATCATTAACAATGAAAGTTCACCTAGTTTTCTAAGAATGGATTAATAAAGAATATCAAACTACTGAAAGATTTAATACTGCAAAAATGTATTACATTGGTTAAAAAACATATTTTTGTCCTTTTAAATATAAATTAAACATATATTAGTGAAAGGTATAATAAACAAGGAAGGTCAAATATGATCTCTGCCAACTCTGCTAAAATCCCTCAAACAAATGACATATTGATTTCATAGAGGAATGACCGTCAAGTGGGTAAACATGATATTTACAATTACTGTACTGATACCAGACTTGTAAGCCGGAAAAAGATTTTCAAAACAACATTTTAAAGTCGCACATTTCATGCTCCAAATATTCAGATATTTTTTTCTGTGGTGTTTTCTTATGGCCAGATACTCTCCAATCTGGTGCCCTTCCAATATTCTCAGTCCCCCGCACTGTTAAAGGCCATTGCATATGACTGGAAGCAAGAGACCAGATCACTGGCCAAACAGATGGTGAAGAACAGTTAATTGACCCACTTGAGAAGATGATCAGTAACTCAGACTATGGATTCATCAAGGGAAATGAATAATAAATTACATCTGTTTTAATGAATTCAAAAATGCAATGCTTTCTCAATTGCTTATTTCAAACAATATAATAAGTATTTAAGGTACTAGGCAGTTTTAGTAGAGTAATCTCTTAATTCTGATGACAATTTTATGGCTTAGCAATCCTAGTATTCTCATTTTACAGATGAGGAATCTGAGGCACTGCATAATTAAGGAATTCATCCAGAGTTACTTAAAATATAATGAAGTAAGCCAAGAATCAAAAGTAGGTAAGTTTTCTCCAAAGTCCTTAAATAACTACACTACATTTCTGCATGGAATCCTAGAATACTTCAAACTACATTTGTAATTATAAAAGTAAAACAATATAATAAAATAATATGAAAACACTATTTGGAAAGTACAGAAAGGTTAAAAAAAAAGGACAATTGGCTGTTACCCTTCCATTTAATGGAAAAGTATTTTTTAAAAATGTTATTTTCCTTTATTTATTTGATAGAGAATATGCACAAGTAGGAAGAGGGGTAGGGGTGGGGGAGAGAGAGAGAGAAGGAAAGAAATCTTAAGCAAACTCCCTTCTGATTGAGGAGCCTGACCTGGGGTTTGATCTCATGACCCTGGGATCATGACTTGAGCTGAAATCAAGAGTCAACACTGAGATCATGACTTGAGCTGAAAGCAAGTTGGATGCCCAAACAACTGAGCCACAGAGGTACCCCTAAAGGAATAGTGTTTTAAACTGTGGGCATATTTAACAGTTGTAATCATTTCTATATATTCTACATTTTAATCTGTTTTTCTTTTATTAAAAATTTCTGGTTTTATTTTTATATTATATTGCAAGCATTAGTTCCAATCAGTAAAGAACTTGGTATTTGTAACTTTTGTTTTTATAAACAGAAAAAAAGAAGAGTAACATAAATATCAATGACTTCTCTTGGACCCATCAGAGAATTAAAGTCTTAGGGCAAAAACTGCTGCTCTTGAAATCTGGAGACACAGGTGAACACAGAGAATCACAGTTGAGATCAACTTACCTGGAACAGAATTTGCTGGAACCATAAACTGTTAAGATTACTTAAGGGACAATTTTGACATATGGCCAGAGGCCAAGTGGGAAGTAGGCTGGGTATATGAAATGTCTGAGAGTCATAATTGCTGCATTCCCTCATACTTTCAGGTTCTGGCAAATCCAGTATGTTCTCATGGTGAAGAGCCAAGAAAAAATCACCTTGTATTTCTTACAAGAGCAAGGGGAAAGATACCATTTGGAAATACACCTAAAGTAATCCCCATAACAAAAGCTTATTCTCCAGGAGAAAAGACTTTGCCAGATCATTACTATATCTGGGAACAATTACCTACTCCATCCAACTGGCCTTTCTGTCTCACCTAACAGGGAAAGAAATCTAAGAAAATTTTGTGAAGGTCATAGCCAAGGGAACAAGATGATTAAAAGACTGAAATTTAATCGTAAGATTATTGACCACCCTCCCTCCCCTGCTCTCCCAACCCCTCACATAACCATCTCATTAACAGTCTCCAGGATAGTAACATAGAGCTGGAAGGCTCGGACTCTATTTAAGAAGATCTTAGGGAAATGGCAAGGGAGACAAAAAGGAAGATTCTAGAGGAATTTGAAATGCCTGTCACCTGTAGCTAAAGCAAAAATTAAACACAATCTGATGTAAACCAAATTAGCATAAAACCTCACAGTAAAGGCCTGTTTGTATCAATCCCTGTTATCTCATACAATATGCCAGTCTTCAAACATTACAAGATGTTTTAACAGATAAGGTATAATAGTCTGAAGAGACAAAGCAAGCATCAAAACCTAACTCAGATATAATACAGAAATTGGAATTACTGGAGAATTTTTAAAAATGGATCATTATTAACATGTTGCAGGTAAAAGCAGAGACAATGCAAGGACAAATGGTTACTGTAAGCTGAGTGAAGGAAAATCTAAAAGGAAATACTAGAAATCAAAAGGAGTGATAGAAATGAAGAGTCATCTTTGATTCATCAGGAGAATAGGCATAGTAAAGACCGAGTCAGTGAGCTTAACGGGATCAATAGATACTTCCTAAACTGTAATGCAAAAAGAACTTTTAAAAAAGTAAAATAAATGAATACTACATAAATAAATAAACCCAAACAGAATATTTAAGAACGGTGTGATGATTTCAAAAAGTGTAACATCTATGTAATTGGAATACCTGAAGGAGAAAGAGAGTAGAGCAGACAAAATAGTCAAGCTAATATTGGTTCAGAACTTTATTAATAGTTATGGACACCAAGTTATAAATCCAGAAATCTCAGAGAATACAAAACAGGATAGAATCTATACCCAGGTATATCATATAACTAAACTGGAGAAAACCAAAGTCAAATGAAAAAAATTTTAAAAGAAACTGGAGCTTGGGGGAGATACTACTATATTGCAAGTACTCTCTTATGTCTATAATTGTCTTTCTAAATTATGGTTTTGAATGGGTACATAAAGTTTCATCATTGCTATATGCTTCAGTAAATATAACCATTTCAAGGTTATAAGACCCATTTTTATAATGTACACAGTGTTTAAGAAAATTTCTTACATGTGTAATGTTTTAAATATTTCTGATTTCTTTTACAAATATAAATACCCTAAGAATTAGAATGGCTAAAATCTGCTGATTTTACATCATTGAAAAATGATGAGTGACTGCTCTTTAAACAGACTACAATTACATTCTAATTAACTGTATATAAAGTTTTTTCTCCACACCAAAGTGAACTCTAATGGTTTGTGTTTTTTTGTTTTTTGGGAGTTTTTTTGTTTTGTTTTTTTTGGCAATCTTAGTAAATCTAGGAGATGTAACATAGTGGTTACTAATATTATTCCTAATAGGAATTGAAGTTTAATAAGTGCTAGTCTTTGTTCTATGCCTTTACCTGTATTAACTCATTTAATTCTCATATGGTTATGAGGTAGGTACTATTAATATCGTCACTTGTGGATGAAGCAATAGTCACAAAATATGATAAATAACTTGTTCCTCACAACAAGGAACCATCAAAGTTGATATTTGAACCTGACCATAATGGATATTATATTTTCAAATATTTTATGTATTTATTTGAGAGAGAGAGAAAGAGCAAGCAGGTAGACACAGAGGGACAAGCAGACTCTGCCCTGAGAATGAATTCTGATGCAGGGCTCCATCTTATGACCCCAAGATCTGACCTAAATTGAAATCGAGTTGGACACCTAACAGTCTGAGCCATCAAGGGTCCCCTAGAATGAGTATTATTAACACTAATGTGTAACTACTTTCTTGAGATTAAATATACTGTTTTATGTGGTCATTTCATGCTTCTTTTCCATTTTATTTTATTTCTTTTCAGTGTTCCAGCATTCATTGCTTATGTACCATACCCAGTGCTCCATGTAATACATGCCCTCCATTATATCCACCACCAGGCTCACCCAAATCCCCACCCCCGCCCCCCTACAAAACACTCACTTCAGGCTTTTAACCCTTTCTTGCATCTTCACAGAATTTAAATTTAAAATTAAAATTATTTTCATACGGTATGAATGAATAAATATGATAATTGTTATTTTAATTTTAATATGCTAATTGTTATTTTAATTTTTTTAATTTTGAGCTATTTATGTCATTTTATGGCAAAAAAATTGATTTTTAATACAGAAATCTACCTGTCATTTCCTTGATTTTCTGCCTTTAATATTATTATGCTTTGGAAAGGTGATCTTTCTCCTCTATTAAATAAATATTGGCCTGTATTTTCTAATTTCTTCAAGTCAGTTTTAATTTCTTATTTCTTATTTCTTACTCAGTGTATGTGTGTTTGTATATTTTTAATAATTTTCTTTTTTCCCCATTTTTTATCCCCTCCACATAAAACACAGTTGCTAGATAATTGGACTCATGACTTTATTTATTCCCACAAAAGAATATGTGATTTAAATTTTCATTTTTTTCATGTAATAAAGTTTTCTTTATGCTTGAGTCTCAGTCTGTTTGTTTTTTTTTTCCCTGCAAGTATACTATTTCCTTCATTATTAAAACTTTATGTTATCTGCTTATATGCTTCCTTTCTCTATTCCAATTATAATCATCTACAGAAATGGGTTTTCTTTACTTTGCATGAAGTAAGTCTAGTCAGTGATTCCCAGAAGTGATTGTTCACACTAACCCCCACCCCAGTGAATCAGCCAATTAGCTAACTGGCATTTTAATTCCAATTGTGTTGCATAGAATTAATATATATAGAATTAATAGAGAGACAGATAGGATATTTATAATAGGCAACTTTCATAATTCAGTCATTTCAGGTTAGTCAACTTTCATAATTTTATATAACTCATTCTTATGTGCATTAATGATTTCATACTATTTTACTAATGTGGTGTAGAATTTTAAAAAGTCCAACTGCTTGTCAGTTTAGTTGTTCTAGAATTTCTGTTGATTTCTGAAATTAAAAAAGAATGAACAATTTGGTGGGTGTTATTGTTAAATTAAATATTCTGATTATCTTCTTTATCTCTGTTTATATATTAGCACACAAAAATAATTTTCCACCTTTTAATGTTAGCTTACTGTACATTTTCTTAAAATTTCAATTTAAAAATTAAATTGTTTTAATTTAAAATCTTAATGTTGCTTAAAATATCTAGTTAATAATAAATGGACGAAATAATACTGGGTATACTTATACCTGATTCTACTGGAACAGGCTTTATATTTCACAGATTTGGAATAAGATATTTTTTAACTAGACATGTCATCCTCATCTCCAAGTTTAGTAGGCATTTCTTCACTTCATTTTGGAAGTCTTTTCTGAATATTACTAAATGTATTGTTAATATATCCTGAGATAATGTGCTACTTTATTGTTGAATTGTGTCTTTTTAGCAGGCATTTATTATCTAGCCTTGGATCTCCCTATAAGTAGGATTTTTCTTTCCTGACTTTTATTCCTTCATCCTGAGCTTATCCAGGTCATAGAAAACCACCATTGCTAATGATTTGAGAGCATGTATCTGGTCCTATCTGTTACTGTACTTTTGAGCTCCAAATGTCCTAAATGTCATCTGTGCATTCATTCAACACATATTTTTTGAGAGTTTACTATGTGCTAAGGCAGTCAGCAAACTTTTTCTATAAATGAATGGATAGCAAATATTTTAGGTTTCATGGGTCATATAAATTTTTCCTGCCCTGTTCTCTCCTTTTCCTCCTCCTCTTCTTCCTCCTGTTTCTCCTTCCCCTTCTTCTGTTTTTAACTTTGCAACAGTTTGAAAAAAATAAATAAAGCATTCTTAGCTTTGTTTATATAGGACCATATATAGGGTGTCTGTCAACTTCTGTTATTATCAGGCTTACAGTGGTGAGTGATGAGTGATGCTGATAATGACCAGGCATTTACAGAACTCTCAATAATTACAATTGACTGAAAAAACCTCCAAAAGAACAGGCCACTGTGATACTATCTGCAAGCTGGGAGATTCAGGGAAGACCATTTAGCAGCACTGGACTGAGACCAAAAGGTTTGTGTAACCTGTGAATTACTCTCTTGTCCTATTGGTCTTAAATTTTCAGTCTCTCGGAAACCTTAAATCCCAGGAAGGAAAGGCCAACAGAAATCTTCATCTCTACTGTATCATCAGGTTCTAGTTTCATGCTATCAAGGGTTATGTAATTATTTGCTGGATAGATGAAGATCAGAGACTAAATAGAATGAAGGTGGAAGAGGTATTTTGCAGGTTCTCTTCACATTTCTTGAATATAAGGTGGCTTATATTCAAACAGCTTGCATTTTCCTGAGCCTGTGTGGGAAGTTAGATCACTATGATCTTGTTGGCATGGCTCTATTTCATTAGGTGAAGTAGAAATATACTTGAAAGTGAAGACTAGGTAGTGATTTATCAATCAACCATCACTTTTCATTAACTGGAAAGTTCTTCCAGATTCTGACAAGAGGCTGTCATTCTCACTTCCATGGATTATTTCAGATTTTTATCCATTTCTATGCCTTCTTAAGCATTTTGGAGGGAGGTATGAAAAATCCCATCAGAGTCTGCTAGGTAAATCAGAAACAGAGTCACAGATTTCAGAGGGAAAAACGTTCTTTATCCCAGCCTTAAATTTATATATCTCAGTTCTTCAGCGAATGATAAAGTGAAAAAAGTGGTGCTTCTAAGATCATGAGTGGGTTTTACCTGAGTTTGGCAAATCCGGGAAAAATACTTTTAATTCAGATGCCTCTGCCTTGGGGTCTCTAAGGGCCACTAAGATTTCTCTTTTGGTTTCATGGATATCCAGGGGTGTGTGTGGGGGGGGGGTGGGTATCGTTTTCTTTCATTTTGTTTTATTGTAGGCATATCTTATTTTTAGGTAGAGTTTAAATCTTAGAGGATTTCTTCCTTACTCTCCCATGTCCCACCCTTGATGCTCTACCTCAAGAAGACATCTTCATTTTCACTGCCATGACCCTAGGCTGACCTGTCATCTCTGGTCACGAACACCACTTTATAGGTTTCCCAACTCCATCTACCTTCTTGTACCATCCTTTTCTTCTAATGTTGCCTCTTGAATTATAATTTAAAAATACACATGTGATGATGTCATAAACCTTTTAAAAACACTTCAGCAACTTTTGTTAGCTCCGAAGACTTATTTCAGTATGGATTGTACAAAAATAGGTGTTTGAGCTACCTGCTGCCCCCAGACTAGCTGCATTACCAACCAGAAATCTCTTCGCTTCCCATGTCAGTCAGCCTGGCCTTGTTGCCATTCCACCAATCATATTGTTCCTTTTCACCTACAGGCCTTCACAAATCTTGAAAGCTGTACTTTCACAATCCTTCCCAGCACTGAGTATTAATCCTCGTTTTCATGCCTAGTCCGATGGAATGTCCTTTTCTTCACAATGCTATGGTATTGGTTAGATTTCTCCATTTACCAGCTCTTTTAGCTCCCTGTTATTGGCATACATAATATTTGTCAGAAATATACAAAGAGCTAGAACTAGAGTTAAATGTAGATGAAAGAAGGGAAAAATGTGCTGGTAATAATACAATAATCATATTTAGTACATTGAAATATTAAAATTATTACTTTAGGGAATTAGAATGAAGGGATTGGTATGACTATGCATGTGCATTTTCTTTATGATACATATGCTTTTATATTTTTCACATACTTTAATGTAGTTTTTGCAATTATCATGTATTGCTTTTAGAATTAAGGAATAAAGACTGTCTTTTTTTCTTTCTCATCTATCAGAAGGTGTATTTAAAGTGGTCAGGGAAGGTTATTTTAATTCTAGGGCACGTAAAATTTTAACACCATGTGTTATACTAAGTTGTCACTCTTTATATACTTGGTGAATATACTAATAAAGAAGGAAACAATGAAAAATGATTTAATAGATAAATGAATACAACACCTTTGTCACAATCCTACTGTGACTTATTTAAAGTTTATTTTTCTTTTACTTCAGTTTTGTAGGTTTGCAGCTTTATTTTTCCAGATTAAAAAAAAAAAAAGCATAAAATTTGATAAATTAACCTACAGCATTTCCTAAAGCTGTTTTTGCCTCAAGCAGCATTCTTTAAACAGTGTATTCTACAGACCAAGTCTTAAAAAGTAGAAAATAGGGTGATGGTAGAATATCTGGAAAAATGTTTCAGGTATAAGAATAAGCTTTACAACTCAGTTAACACCACTGGACATTATCTTAGTCTACTAAAATGCAAAACCCAGTGTGAAGAACCTAGTGTTGGATTCTTATATTCAAGAAGCATGACCAAGAAATCATCTTCTACCAGAGGATTCAAAATTTCAAGCAGCATTTCTGAGTCTGAAAAAATCTTCCAGCAGAGCTTTTCTTCCCTATAATTCCTTATTTATATTTAAGGAAAGGTGTCAAATTGTATTACCTAACGAGTTCTTTAAAAATGAAGCATCTCTCTAAGGAAGTAGTGGTACTGGGGACTTCAATAATCTATCTGAAGCACATACAGCAACATCTGGATTATTTGCAAACTGTAAGCTTTAGACCCCAAATAGCTTTTATGTTGCTATGTAATCACTACTGTGCATTTCCTTACATCTCTAGGGGTTGCACCGAGAAATAAGTGCCAACCTTTTTAAGGAAATGCTTAGATTTAACACATCATGGAGGATTAATTAATTTCTGTACAACCAGCTGATTTTCTACTGTTGCTGCCACTGTCACCTTTACTACTCAGTATTGATACAGATATGATATCATGAACAAAAGAGTGTGCAAAATTGCAGATTTTTAAAAAGGAATGCATTTGGGTGGGAGTGGTAAAGATAAAGTACATGATATTCTTTTTACCTCAGTCATAAGAAGTCAAATATTTAGATAGAGTAAAATGGTCAAGGCTTCCTTTTCTTGTAAAGAAACCCAAATGTTAATCTCTGTAATTGCACTAGTAGAAAGTACAATCCTGATACTATGCAAAATGAAACCTTTGGAACAAAATCATATTTACTGTGAATGTATTATGCAGAGCAATGTTAAGGAAGAGAGTTTGAAAGAATGAGAACAGTTCAATTTAGGAATTTTTTTCTTGGTGTGTTTGCCAAAGCTTTAAACTCTCTGCTAATGGGCTAACCTGAAAATAAATATGAAATGGCCAATAAAATTAAAAGTAGCAAGCCCAAGGGAGAGTCAAGATGGCAAAGGAGTAGCAGACTGAGATGACATCAGGTCGCAGGAGTTCAGCTAGATGATTATCAAACCATTCCAAACACCTCCAAACCCAATAGGAGATCAAAGAGAAGAAGAGCAACAATTCTAGAAACAGAAAATTGACCACTTTCTGCAAGGTAGGAGGTGTGGAGAAGTGACTCTGGAGCAATGGGAAGATAGACGGTGGGGTGGGGGTAGTCAGCTGCCAGCAAGTAGTGGAGCAATGGACCACAAAATCCAAAATTTTAGAAGTCTGCTCCACTGAGGTACATCACTCCAGAGGCTAGGTGGGGGTGGAAACTTCATGTGGACAGTGTGGTCTCATAGGGTCACAGAAGGATTGGCAGTGTCTGGGTGTAGCAGAGCTCACAGGTATCAGAGTGGGGAATCCAACTACAGAGATGGAGCCAAGGAGTGAGCTCTCAGCTTGGGGGTATTTAAACTGTGATCTGTGGCACAGTTGGACCACTGCTCTTTGAGCAGGGACCTCACAAGTGGTAGATCTGGGGACACCAACCTTCCTCCACCAAAAGAACAGCATGGCAAGAATCTGCTGAGTTTGGAGACTCCATATGGGACTGTTTGCCAGAGACAGAAATGCTCAGTCACAGGCCAGGTGAGCTCAGAGTAAAGCCGGAGACCAGGGAAACCAGAGTGATTGAGTGCTTTTCTCCAAGGGTGCACTGAGGAGTGGGGCCCTGAGCTCTCAGCTCCTGGGCAGGAGATTGGGAGGCCACCATTTTCATTCCCATCCTCTAGAGCTCTGTGGAAAGTGTTCAGGGAAAAAAAGCTCCCCAGAGCGAACCCGAGCAGTTTATTTAGCCTGGTCCCAGGCAAGGGTGGGGCAATCCCGCCTCAGGCAAAGACATTTGAGAATCACTACAACAGGCCCCTCCTCCAGAAGATCAGCAAGAACATCCAGCCAAGACCAACCTCACTGATCAAGAAGAATAGCAGAATCCAGAGGAGGGGAAAGCAAAGCATGGAATTCATGGCTTTCTCCCCATGATTATTTAGTCTTACAAAGTTAATTAAATTTTTTTAAATTAATTTTTTCTTATTCTAATTGTTTTGACTTTTCCTCTTTCCTCTTTTAATGTTTTTTAAGTAGTTTGTCTTAATAATAGCATTCTAAAAAAATTTTTTTAAACCTTCATTGTTATAGTCAGATTTAACCTTCATTGTATCTAACTTTATTTTTTGTATAGATCTATGGTTTTTTCTTTTAACAAATTTTGGGATGTAATTTCTTCTAATAAGGTATATAATAAATATACCCTAAATCTAGCACAGGGCTTTGTTCTAGTCTCCAGCCTGAGCAAATTCTCTTCAATTTCTTTTTCTTTCTCTTTTCAACCAACTTATCTTATCAATACCTTTTTCAGAATTTTTTTTTAAATTTCATCTTTACAATCATATTGCATCCTTTCATCATGTTTACCTTATTTTTGTATATATATAAGTTTTTCTTTCTTTAAAAGTTTTGGGAGGTAGTTTCTTCTAAGATACCAAAATACACTCAAATTCAAGTGGGTGGCTCTGTTCTGTTCACCAGTCTAATATATATATATATATATATATATATATATATAGATAGATAGATATGTATACTTATACATATGTATAAGTACATATGTATGATACTTATACATACATATGTATGTATACATATATAATTATCTGTATATACATATTACATAATGTATATACATAATATATACATTTATATATGTATATATTTTTAAGATTTCATTTTAATTTCTTTTTACCCTCTTCCTTCTCCTCCTGATTTAGGGTGTCTTCTGATTTGGTTAGAGTACATTTTTCTAGGGTATTTGCCACCCTTTTAGTATTTTATTCTCTCATTCATATATTCTTATCTGGATAAGATGACAAGGCAGAAAAACTTACCACAAAAACAAAAACAAAACAAAACAAAACAAAAAAACAAGAGACAGTACCAAAGGCTAGGGACCTAATCAGTAAGGACACTGGTAATATGTCAGATCTAGAGTTCAGAATGATGATTCTCAAGGTGCTAACTGGGCTTGAAAAAGGCATGGAGGATATTAGAGAAACCCTGTCTGAAGAAATAAAAGCCCTTTAGGGAGAAATAAAAGAACTAAAATCTAACCAAGCTGAAATCAAAAAAAGCTATTAATAAGGTGCAATAAAAAATAGAGGCTCTTACTACTAGGATAAGTGAGGCAGAAGAGAGAATTAGTGATATAGAATACCAAATTACGGAGAATAAAAACCTCATAAAATGAGGCAACAACTACTTGACCATGAGGGGAGAATTCAGGAGACAAGTGATACCATATGTTGAAACAATATTAAGATAATTGGGATTCCACAGGAAGAAAAAAGAGAGAGGGGCAGAAGGTATATTGAAGTGAGTTACAGTAGACAATTTTCTTACTAGGGCAAAGGGAACAAACAACAAAATCCAGGAGGCACAGAGAACCCCCCTCAAAATCAATAAAAGTAAGTCCACATGCCATCATCTAATAGTAAACCTTACAAGTCTTAGTGACAAAGAGAAAATCCTGAAAGCAGCTCAGGGCTAGAAGTCTATAGCATACAATGGCAAAAATATTAGATTAGCAGCAGACTTATCCACAGAAACCTGGCAGGCCAAAAAGAACTGGCATGATGTATTCAGAGCACTAAATGAGAAAAACATGCAGCCAAGAGTACTATAACTAGCTAGGCTATCATTGAAAATAGAAAGAGAGATTAAAAAGCTTCCAGGGCAAGCAAAAACTAAAAGAATTTACGAACACCAAATGAGCCCTAAAGGAAATATTGAAAGACCAATATGAAAGGGGGCCTCTAAGCAAAGAGAGAACCTAAAAGTAGTAGACCAGAAAGGAAAGGAGACAATACACAGTAACAGTCACCTTATAGGCAATACAATAGCACTAAATTCATATATTTCAATAGTTACCTTGAATGTCAATGGGCTAAATGCCCCCATACAAAGCACACACGGTATCAGAATGGAAAACAAAACAAAACAAAAACAAAACCCATCAATATGTTATCTACAAGAAATTCATTTTAGACTCAAAGAAAACTCCAGATTTAAAGTGGGGGGGGGCAATTTACCATGCTAATGGATATCAAAAGAAAGCTGGGCTGGCAATACTTATATCAGATAAATTAGATTTTAAGTCAAAAACTATAAGGCGAGATGAGGAAGGACACTAGATCATACATAAAGGGTTTCTCCAATAAGAAGAACTAATAATTTTAAATATCTATGACCCTAACATGGGAGCAGCCAATTATATATAAATCAATTAATAAAAAATCAAAGAAACATGTCGATGATAATACAATAGATAATACAATAATAGTAGGGGACTTTAACAGCCCCTTACTGAAATGAACAGATCATCCAAGCAAAAGATCATCAAGTAAATAAAGGTCTTAAATGACACACTAGACCATATGGACATTACAGATATATTCAGAACATTCCATCCCAAAGCAACAGAATACATATTCTTCTCTAGTACACATGGAACCTTCTCCAGAGTAGATCACATCCTGGGTCATAAATCAGATCTCAACCAGTGTCAAAAGTTTGGGATCATTCCCTGCATATTTTCAGACCACAATGCTCTGAAGCTTGAACTCAATCACAAGAGGAAAGTTGGAAAGAACCAAAATACATGAAGGCTAAAGAGCATCATACTAAAGAATGAATGGGTCAACCAGGAAATTAAAGAAGAATTGAAAAAATTAGGGAAACATATGGTAATGAAAGCATGATGGTTCAAAATCTGTGGGACGTAACAAAGGCAGTCCTGAGAGGAAAGTAGAGAGCGATACAAGCCTTTCTGAAGAAACATGAATGTCTCAAGTACCAACCTAACCCTACACCTAAAGGAGCTGCAGAAAGAACAGCAAATAAAGCCTAAACCTGACAGGAGAAGAGAAATCATAAAGATCAGAGCAGAATCAATGAAATAAAACCAGAAAAACAGTAGAACAAATCAATGAAACTAGGAGCTGGTTCTTTGAAAGAATTAATAAGATTGATAAACCCCTAGCCAGGCTTATCAAAAAGTAAAGAGAAAGGACCCAAAAAAAATAAAATCATGAATGAAAGAGAAAAGATCATAACCAAAACTGAACAAATACAAACAATCACATGAACATATTATGAACAACTATATGCCAGCAAATTTGACAATCTGGAAAAAATGGATGCATTCCTAGAGACATATAAACTACCATAACTGAACCAGGAAGAAATAGAAAACCTGAAAAGACCCATAACCTCTAAGGAGATTGAAGTGATCAGCAAAAATATCCCAGTAAACAAGAGCCGAGGGCCAAATGGCTTCCCAGGGAATTCTACCAAACATTTAAAGAAGAATTAATACCTATTCTTCTGAAGCTGTTCCAAAAAAAAAAAAAAAAAACCAAATGGAAGAAAAACTTCCAAACTCATTTTATGAGGCCAGTATTACCTTGATCCAAAAACCAGACAAAGACCCCACCAAAAAGGAGAATTACAGATCAATATCCTTGATGAACACAGATGTGAAAATTCTCACCAAAATATTAGTCAGTAGGATCCAACAGTACATTAAAAGGATTATTTACACAACCAAGTGGGATCTATTCCTGGGCTGCGAGGTTGGTTCAACATCTGCAAATCAACCAATGTGATACAACACATTAATAAAAGAAAGAACAATAACCTTATGATACCCTCAATAGATGCTGAAAAAGCATTTGACAAAGTACAGCATCCTTTCATGATCAACTCTTCAAAGTGTAGGGATAGAGGGTACATACCTCAATACCATCAAAGCTGTTTATGAAAAACCCACAGTGAAAATCATTCTCAATGGGGAAAAACAGAGCTTTTTCCCTAAGGTCAGGAACAAGCAGGCATGTCCACTATCACCACTAGCCTTAGCAATCAGACAATAAAAAATAATTAAAGGCATCCAAGTCAGCAAATAAGAAGTCAAACTATCACTCTTTGTAGGTGATATGATACTTTGTGTGGAAAACCCAAAAGACTCGACTCCAATACTCTACAACTCATACAGAATTCAGTAAAGTGTCAGGATATAAAATCAATGCACAGAAATCAGTTGCATTTCTATATACCAACAAAAAGAAGAAAGAGAAATTAAGGAGTCATTCCCATTTACAGTTGCACCCAAAATGATAAGATACCTAGGAATAAACCTAACCAAAGAGGCAAAGAATCTGTACTCAGAAAACTATAAAGCACTCATGAAAGAAATAGAGGAAGACACAAAGAAATAGAAAAACATTCCATGCTCATGGATTGGAAGAACAAATATTGTGAAAATGTTTATACTACCTAAAGCAATCTACATGCTTAATGTAATCCCTATCAAAATCCCAACCTTTTTTTTTTTTTTTTGTCAAAGAAATGGAACAAATAATCCTAAAATTTATATGGAACCAGAAAGGACCTCGAATATCCAGAAGAATGTTGAAAAAGAAAGCCAAAGTGGGTGGCATCACAATTCCAGATTTCAAGCTCTATTACAAAGCTGTCATCATCAAGACTATGGTACTGGCACAAAAACAGAAACATACATCAATGGAACAGAAGAGAAAGCTCAGAAATGGACCCTCTACTCTATGGTCAACTAATCTTAAAAAAGCAGGAAAGAATGTCCAATGGAAAGAAGACAGTCTCTTCAAAAAATTGGACAGCCACATGCAGAAAAATGAAACTAGACCATTTTCTTACACCATACACAAAAATAGACTCAAAATGGATGAAGGACCTCAATGTGAGACAGTAATCCATCAAAATCCTTGAGGAAAACAGAGGCAGCACCCTCTTTTTCCCTCAGTACATCAACTTCTTTCTAGAAATAATGCCAAAGGCAAGGGGAGCAAGAGCAAAAATGAACTATTGGGGCTTCATCAAGATCAAAATCTTTTGTACAGCAAAGGAAACAGTCAACAAAACCAAAAGACAACTGACAGACTGGGAGAAGATATTTGCAAATGACATAACAGATGAAGGACTAGTATCCCAAATCATGAAGAACTTGTGAAACTCAACACCCAATGAACAAATAATCCAATCAAGAAATGGGCCGAGGACCTGGACAGACATTTCTGCAAAGAAGACATCCAGATGGCCACAGACACATGAAAAAGTGCTCCACATCCCTCGCCATCAGGGAAATACAAATCAAAACCACAACAAGATACCACCTCACAACAGTTAGAATGGCTAAAATTAATAAGTCAGGAAGGGACAGAAGTTGGCCAGGATGCAGAGAAAGGGGAATCCTCCTACACTGTTGGTGGGAATCCAATCTGGTGCAGCCATGCTGGAAAACACCACGGAGGTTCCTCAAAAAGTTGAAAATGGAGCTACCCTATGACCCAGCAATTGCACTACTGGGTATATACCCTAAAGATACAAATGAAGTGATCCGAAGGGGCACGTGCACCCAAATGTTAATAGCAGCAATATCCACAATAGCCAAACTATGGAAAGAACCTAGATGTCCATCAATAGATGAATGGGTAAAGAAGATGTTGTGTGTGTGTATATATATATATATATGTATAATGGAATACTATGCACACACACACAATGGAAGACTATGCACACACACACAATGGAAGACTATGCAGCCATGAAAATAAAGAAAATCTTACATTTGCAATGACATGAATGGAACTAGAGGGTATCATGCTGAATGAAGTAAGTCAATCAGAGAAAGACAGTTATCATATGATCTCCATGATATGAGCGATTTGAAAGACAAAGAGGGGGTTTGGGGGATAGGAAAGAGAAAAATGAAACAAGATGGGATCAGGAGAGAGACAAACCATAAGAGACACTTAATCTCACAAAACAAAATGAGGATTGCTGGTGGAGGGGGCTATGGAGGGGGTGGTTGTGTTATGGACATTGACAATGCTATGTGCTATGGTGAGTGCTGGGAAGTGTGTAAGCCTGATGATTCACAGACCTGTACCCCAGGACAAATAATACATTTTATGTTAATTAAAAAAAATAGCAAGCCCCAATGTCCATTGACTGATGAATAGATAAATAAGCTATCACTCACACACACACACACTGATGAATATTCCTCAGCCATGAAAAAGAATGAAATCTTGCCATTTGCAATGATGTGATTAGAGCTTGAGATTATTATGCTAAATGAAATAAGTGGGTCAAAGACAAAGACCAAGACCATATACTTTCTCTCAAATGTGGAATTTAAAACACAAAACAAACAAATAAATGGGGGAGGGGGGAATAGAGACAGAGGCAAACCAAGAACCAGACTCTTATCTATAGGGAACAGACTGTTGGCTTCCAGAGGGGAGATGGGTGGAGGAATGCATTAAACAGGTAGTGAGGATTAAGGAGAACACCAGTTATGAAGAGCACTCTGTGTTGTATAGCAGTGTGGAGTCACTATATTGTACACCTGAAACTAATATACTATACGTTAACTAACTGGAATTTAAGTAGAAACATAAAAAAAAAAAAAAACATGTTTTATTTCTGTTGGAATTTAGATGTATAATCTTTGAATTTGGGAGAACTGCAGACTTTCAGACTATTTGATGAAAAAGATGAAAGCTTTCTGCACAAAGTCATACAAATACAAGTAAACATAAAGTTGCATGTGTGAATTTATGTTACATCTCTTTACCTTTTCCTGCCCCTCCCTTCCACAACACCACCTACCCCCATCCTTCCACCTGGGCCAAGGACTTTGTTGGACCCTCCCTTAGAGTATGAGCCCCATCAATGCATCCAGATAATAAGTGCCACAGGCATAGAAATCATAATTATGCAGAAAATAAATTAAAACTTGAAGAATTAATATATGAACAACAAGATTAGATTAAGAATAGCACAAGTGCCAATATCCTGATAACAACATCTGTATGTACTAACTAAAAATGATTTTTAATCACTATATTCATATTCTTCATTTATAAAATTAAAATCCTATAAATATGTATAATTTCATTCCTGATTTATAATTTAAAATTTAGCCAACTTGCTACTTTTTCTTTTTTATTTTTTTAAGTATAGTGAAATTGGCTTTCCTTCTTTGTATGTATTTATAGGATTAACAACACCAGACTATGAATTCCTTTGGTCCAGGAATAAAGTCTCATTCATTTTTCATGTTTAGCACCTTGTAAATGATTTACCCTGCTCAAGAAGTGAAATACATATTCATCCAGAGAAGGAACAAAGGATAGAAAGAGAGAAAAAAGGAAGAAAGTTAAGAGGTGAGATTTTAGGTAGGAACTTACAAGAAAGAATGAAGGAAGAAGAAATGAAACAGCTGAACCAATTACCAATTTATTTATTAATGCTTCCAAAGATTTCCCCTACTCGGAATTCCTTCTGTGAAAAGAAAACCTTTTTGTTAGCATGAATATTTAAAAAGTTCACAGAGAAAATAAGAACTTGTAGAAAAGAGAACATCCTCACATTCACTCAGGCTCCTTTTCAGGCTATGAATTAGGGATGATACTCTTGGCACTGGAATATCAAAATGAAAATGCCCAAGTTTGTACTTCCCCGTCTCTTTCTTCTGTCTGATTCTTTCAAAATTTCAATATTCAAACCCTTCACCACAATATTCTAAAATCATCTCTCTCTACTTCGCAGTCCATTAACTTTACTCCCTTTCCTTCACAGTTGATCTTTATTTATCATTTAAATGGACTTTCTTACTCATATTATCTGTGATTGAGCCATAAAAAAGGTAAAGCATTTGCACTGTAAAAGAAAATCTATTAAATCAAAGGGATTTATTTCTAAGGATGAGATGAAATATCTCCATGCAGTATCTATGTGTTTTTGCTCCCATAAGTCTTTTTCCCACAAGTCCAATATTCCTAAAAATAATATAGTTTAACCTAACAGCCCAACTATTTTTCTGTTTTGGGAATCTCGCTTCATTTGTTTGGGTCTCCAGTGAAAAGAAAGAGGGACAGTTCAAGAAGTCCAAAAGAAAATCATTACATTTTAGGAGGGCTGAGAAGGATTAAGCTCTCTCATGGCAATTTCTGGACTCTGACTGTCTTATATAACAGAATATCTTGCATGACATGTTGCCAGTTGAAAAGACTGTTGTTTGCATCCTGGTCTGGTCTAAAAGAAAAGCTAAGGCTTATGTGCCAGAAAGATCCACGTTTGAACTCTAGAAATACTTAATCCAGACTTGGTAGGATTCCACACTTCCTCAACTCTTGAAGTTTTTTGACAAGGTATAACCACAGAATGCTTATATTTTAAATCATCAAAGGAAAACCACAAGTATCATCCACACAGCCAAACATTGAAGTGAAAGAAAATTTAAAAATAAAAAAGTGTATTACTACAAAGCATAAATAAGATAAAAGAGGTAAGCGAAGCATAACAATTGTAAAAATAAATGTCAAAGCTTTACATGACATTGTAAATCAAACAAGTCTGTCAGACCCAGCAGAAAAAGCAAAGGTTATAATATGCAGCATAAAAATGATAATCTAAAGCCAAATGAATCAGAACAGGAAAGCAAAATGTACAAAATTATATTACAAAAATCAATGCAAAATAAGTGGGAGTTATAATATTAATACCAAACCAAAAAATTGCAAAGCAAGAAGAAAATCAAAATATTACCCATATCGGCATTTGGGTTAAAGAATGGAGCTCTTCTAACAAAAATATGCATCATGAATATCTGTAGCAATATTATGGATACATATATCACCAAGTATCTATGTGCATAATTTCTAGCTGTTATGACTCACACTAATTTATTTACCTACTCTATGTTTGACATCTTAGAGATCTCTACACTTAGCAATGCATATGTGAATTAAGCCATCCCATTGTATACTATAAATATATATAATATTATTTGTAAATCATATCCTCAATAAAGTTGAAAAGTGAAAGGAAAATAAATAAGAACTGCTATAAATAGGTAGGCCTTTTGTAATGAAGTGGTGTGGTGTGGGAGAGGAAGCATTCTACAATACCAGGATTAGCTCTCAGTCTTTAACTGAGCCTATGTCTCTGATCAGTGAACTTCATAAGAGTTTTTCCATCAAGGCTTCCTCCCTAAACCCCCCAGCCTGTAGTAGAACAGCATTTCTAGAGTGTACTGAAGTTATATATTTCCTTTCTCCCAGGTCAGTTAGGATCTGACAATAACGAGGCAGGTTAGTCTCTGGTTAGCTAGTTTCCTCTGAGGGCAGAACTTGTTAAAAGCAGAGTGCTTTGGGAGGAAGCAAGATGGTGGAGGAGTAGCAGACTGAAATATCATTAGGTCCCAGGAGTTCAGCTAGATAGTTATCAAATCATTCTGTAACACCTACAAACTCAACAGGAGATAGAAGAGGAGAAGAGCAACAATTCTAGGAATAGAGAATAGACCACTTTCTGGAAGGTAGGATGTGCGGAGAAGTGATATCTGAAGCAATGGGAAGATAGACTGCTGGGAAGGGGCTGGCCCTGGCAAGTGGTGGAGCAGCAGAGCACAAAATCAGAACTCTTAGAAGTCTTCTCTATGGAGGGACATCACTCCAGAGGTTAAGCAGGGGTGGAGCCCTTGTGGGGACGGTGTGGCCTCAGGACCTGTTGAGTCACAGAAAGACCAGATATGTCCAAGTGTGGCAGAGCTGCCAGGTATTGGAGCAGGGAATCCAGCTATAGAGATGGAGCCAAGGAGAGAGCTTTCAGATCAGGATTACCTTAAACCATGATCCAAGGCACAGTCGGACCACTGCTCTTCAAGCAAGGACCCCACAAGTGACAAATCCATAGAGACCCCCCCACTTCCTCCTCCAGGAGGAGTGGTGCAGGAGCACAAATCAGGAATCTGCTAGGTTTGGAGACTCCAAGCGGGGCTGTGTGCCAGAGATATAAGCACTTAATCACAGGCTGGGTGAGTTCAGACCATGGCCGGAGACCAGGGAGACAGGAAGGATTGACTGCTTTTCTCTGAGGGTGCTAAGGAGTGGGTGCCCCAAGCTCTTGGCTCCTCCAGGCCCAAGATTGGGAGGCCGCCGTTTTCATTCCTGTCCTCCAAAGCTGTATGGAAAGCTTTCAGGGAATAAAAGCTCCCCAGAGGGAATCTAAGCAAATAGCTTAGCCTGGCCCCTGGCAAGAGCAGTGCAATTCCGCCTCAGGCAAAGACATTTGAGAATCACTACAATAGGCCCCTCCCCCAGAGGGGAGCAAGAAGAAGCAGCCAAGACCAAGTTAACTGTTAAACAAGAACTGTGGAACTCCAGAGCTAGGGGAAAGCAATGCATAGAATTCATGGCTTTTATCCCATGATCCATTAGCTTTGCAAAATTAAATATTTCTAATTTTATTTTTTCTTATTCTACTTTTTAAAACTTTTCCTCTTTCCTCTTTAATGTTTTTAACTATTTTATCTTAACAATAGCTTTTTAAAAAAAATTTTAAATTTTCATTGTTATACTCATATTTTACATACTTCAATATTGTCAAAGCCATCTATGAAAAACCCACAATGAATATCATTCTCAATGGGGAAAAACAGAGCTGTTCTCCTAATGTCAGGAACACAGCAGGGATGTCCACTATCACTAGTGCTATTCAACATAATACTAGAAGTCCTAGCCTTGGCAACCAGACAATGAAAAGAAATAAAAGGCATCTGAATCAGCAAAGAAGAAGTCAAACTCTCACTCTTTGCAGATAATATGATACTTTATGTGCAAAACCCAAAAGACTCCATTCCAGTACTGCTACAACTCACACATGAATTCAGTAAAGTGTCAGGGTATAAAATCAATGCACAGAAATCAATTGCATTTCTATACACCAACAAAAAGACAGAAGAAAGAGAAATTAAGGAGTCAATCCCATTTACAATTGCACCCAAAACCATAAGATGAAATAGGAATAAACCTAACCAAAGGGGCAAAGAATCTGTACTCAGAAAACTATAAAGCACTCAAGAAAGAAACTGAGGAAGACACAAAGAAATGGAAAAGTATTCCATGCTCATGGATTGGAAGAAAAAATATTGTGAAATGTTTATGCTACCTAAGGCAGTCTACATGTTTAATGCAATCCCTATCAAAACCCCATCCATTTTTTTCCAAAGAAATGGAACAAATAATCCTAAAATTTATATGGAACCAGAAAAGATCTTGAATAGCCAGAAGAATGTTGAAAAAGAAAGCCAAAGTGGGTGGCATCACAGTTCCTGATTTCAAGCTCTATTACAAAGCTGTCATCATCAAGGCAGTATGGTATAGGCACAAAAACAGATGTATAGATCAATGGAACCAAATAAAGAGCCCAGAAATGGACCCTCTACGCTATGGTCAACTAATCTTCAACAAAGCAGGAAAGAATGTCCAATGGAAAAAAGACAGCCTCGAGGCGACTGGGTAACTCAGTGGGTTAAGCCGCTGCCTTCGGCTCAGGTCATGATCTCAGGGTCCTGGGATTGAGTCCCACATAGGGCTCTCTGCTCAGCAGGGAGCCTGCTTCCTCCTCTCTCTCTCTGCCTGCCTCTCTGCCTACTTGTGATCTCTCTCTGTCAAATAAATAAATAAAATCTTAAAAAAAAAGAAAAGAAAAAAGACAGCCTCTTCAACAAATGCTGTTGGGAAAATTGGACAGCCACATTCAGAAGAATGAAACTGGACAATTTCCTTACACCACACACAAAAATAGACTCAAATGGATGAAAGACCTCATTGAGAGACAGGAATCTATCAAAATCCTCGAGGAGAACACAGGCAGCAACCTTTCGACCTCAGTAGCTTCTTCCTAGAAACATCACCAAAAGCAAGGGAAGCAAGGGAAAAAATGAGGTATTAGGATTTCATCAAGATCAAAACCTTTTGCACAGCAAAGGAAACAGTCAAAAAACCCAAAAGACAACAGACAGAATGGGAGAAGATATTTACATACAACATATCAGATAAAGGAGTAATATCTAAAATCTATAAAGAACTTATCAAACTCAACACCCAAAGAACAAATAATCCAATCAAGAAATAGGCAGAGGACATGAACAGACATTTCTGCAAAGAAGACACCCAGGTGGCCAACAGACACATGAAAAAGTTCTCTACATTACGTGACATCACAGAAATATAAATCAAAACCATAATGAGATACCACCTCACATCAGTTAGAATGGCTAAAATTAACAATTCAGGAATCGACAGATGTTGGCAAGGATGTGGAGAAAGAAAGGGGAACCCTCCTACACTGTTGGTGGGAATGCAAGCTGATAAGCCACTCTGGAAAACAGTATGGAGATTCCTCAAACATTGAAAATAGAGCTACCCTATGACCAATCGCACTACTGGGTATTTACCCTAAAGATACAAATGTAGTGATTTGAAGGGACACGTGCACCTGAATGTTTATAGCAGCCATGTCCACAATAGCCAAACTATGGAAAGAATGTAGATGTCTATTAAGAAATGAATGGATAAAGAAGATGTTTTACACACACACACACACACACACAGAGAGAGAGAGAGAGAGAGAGAGAGAAATATTATGCAGCCATCAAAAGAAACAAAATCTTTTGCAATGACTATTGCAATGACGTGCATGGAACTAGAGGGTATTATGCTGAATGAAATAAGTCAATCAGAAAGACAATTATTATATGATGTCCTGATATGACGAATTTGAGAGGCGGGGGTGGTGGTGGTGGTGTAGGCAAGGAAAAAATGAAACAAGATGGGACCCCAAGAGAGACAAACCATAAGAGACTCTTAGTTTCGTAAACAATCTGAGGGTTGCTGGGAGGCTGGGGGTGGGGAGAGGGTGGTTGGGTTATGCACATTGGGGAGGGTATATGCTATGGTGAGTGCTGTGAAAGTGTAAGCCTAGGGATTCACAGACCTGTACCGCTGAAGCAAATAATACATTATATGTTAATAAAAATAATTTAATAAAAAAGTATAGAGTGCTTTGACATATTTGAAAAATGATTCCTTTTTTCTCTGCCCCTGAAACATGAGGGAATTTTTCTCTTACATTCATTGTGGGAACCTGGTAGGGCTCCCAGAGGTAAATTTCACAGTAGCATGCCTCCCCACTCCCATGACTGGGTTCTCTTGGAGTTGTTAACTCTCACAGTTGCCTTCACTAGGCCTCCAGCAATTTTCTCATTACAGTCAGGAGTTCCTTATCCTGTACTCATACCCAAAGCGGCATCCATTCACTCTTGGGTCCCTACTCTGGGAAACCTCAACTTCCTGTATTTACCTCTATCATTCCAAACCTGGGAGCATAGCATGCACTGTGTCCTCCACTTTCTTATGGATCCAGGAAGAATTGTTCATTTTTCAGTCTATTTAGTTCTTTAGGATGCACTGGAAACTCCCAAGCTCCTTAATTGGGAGACCAGAAACCAGAAGTCATCATATTTCTGAATGATATTTTGTCTTACAACTTAATTGTATGGGCCTTAAAACAGTTGGCTCTTACACGCCATCCCGAAATAAGGCACCCTGGCATATTGCGTATTTTATGTTGAATGGCTTTAAGAAAACAAAATGGCAAAAATAAAATAAAATAAGCTCACTCTGACCTCCTTCCACTTGCCCTTCTTCCCTGATACCCTCCCTATGGAGGGGGAAAACAAAAACAAAAACAACAAAAAACATTTTTGGGGGGCCTGGTGGCGCAGTTTGTTGGGAGACCGACTCTCGGTCAACTCAGGTCACAATCCTGGGGATGGGGATGTGAGCTTGAGCCCGCCTCTAGCTCTGTGCTCAGCAGAGTCCGCTTTGGTTACCCTCTCCCTCTCCCACTGTTCCATCCTGTTTTATACTATCTTTCTCCCAAATAAATAAATAAACTTAAAATATAAGCAGTCTTTTCAGATTTCTGCTCCCAGGTGCTTCAAATTTTTAAATATGCATAAGTGTATATATGAGTAGATGTTAAAATTTTCAACAGGAAAACAATTGATTAATAAAACCTATAGATTAAATAAGTATTCACTGTTTCCTATCACTGTTGACTCCACCTCACTACTTTAGGCTGTTACATACACATTAGGTATCACCAAATTTTCTTTTTCCTTTCTTCTCCTTCTCTCTCTTCTCCTACCTCTCTTGCTCCTTCTTCTTATAACTAACCTGAACCTCCTTTTGCCAGTGAAGAACTTGTGATCCTGTGAAATTACACAACTTTGCCAGGTCACACAAATCTAAGTATTGGTACTTTGATTCCAGATTGACTCCAGAGTATTTACTCTTTATTACTGCATTTATGAATTTTCAATCATCCTCCAGTTGTTTGTCAGTAAAATACCAATCACAGCTGAGATCTTAGAAAGCAGATTTCCTTTAGGACACAGGCAACTTCCGGGGACAGAAGTTATTGAACTTTAAATGTCCATCACTACCGAAGGTTTGTTAGACTTTGGCAACATCCCCAACAGCAAACTATTGATTGCTGTTTAGAAGGTTATAGTTTACAATGACTCCTCATTCTGATAAAAGAGTAATGAGCTTCTTTACTATAGGCATTAATTACAAGTTCTAATTTAAATGTCTTTTTCTTACAGCACGATCATTTTTGTCTCAAAGAATATAGATTATCCATCAGTATCTCTAATTTGGATATTTGCTGTTTGTTTGTTTATTTGTTTTTAATGCCTTAGTGGA
Organism: Mustela nigripes; assembly: GCF_022355385.1. Classification (NCBI taxonomy): domain Eukaryota; kingdom Metazoa; phylum Chordata; class Mammalia; order Carnivora; family Mustelidae; genus Mustela; species Mustela nigripes. Next base: position 46,773,740 of record NC_081563.1, on the reverse strand, counting down.
TTCTCTTAGGAGAAAAAATTCTCCAACAAAACCTCTCTCCCACCATGACGTCTTTTTTTTTAAGAAAATTAGAAAATTCTAGCCAAGAAAAAAATAAACACAAATAATAAAAGGAACAAAATATTTAAATCTGTGGTCCTTAACACTTAATAACTACAACATTGATCATTCTGTGAAAACAAAAATGTAAGAAAAAAGACAGGAAATCCTATTTGGGGAAGTTTCTTCAATGAAATCCTGCAACAAGCAATCAAATTAGTCTCTCTATTAGACTTCTAGAAGGAGGCACCAAGATGATCTATAATTAAATTCCTGGAATCCAATTTACACTAGCCATCCTAGAATAAACATCATTAAACTACACATTACTCATCAAAGCAATGCATAAAAGCTTTCTAGAGAGCGAGAAAAGCATTAGAAAAGGCACAAATTATGTATAATATTTGGATTCCTCAATCTAATGAGCAGAAGCAGAATACATGGCAAAAGGAGGTTATGAAATTGCTGTCTACTGGAGAACTTGATGCATAATAGATTGTGTGCCATTTTATTTACTTGGCTGCTCTGAGAATATTAAAGTCCCACCTTTTCCTAGACTCCTACTTTACCTCTTTCTCTAAACATAAATATTCAAAACCAATACGCACCTGAGAAGTTTGGCTACAAGGTTTTCAGATGACTTCTTTCTATATTTCAAAATAAAATTGATATATAACCTGTTTCGTCTATATTAAATATATATAGCATACTGAATATTAATAAATGAGTGATTTTCAGTAAATTATTTGAAGAAGAGTTAAAGTAGGAAGACTCTTGGAAGATGAGTATTATTCTAAGGTAGGTCTTTAGGAAGCTTAGACACATATTATATACATGCTTTACATTTCTACATGCTTTTTATTTTTTAATTTTTATTTATTTTTTTCTACATGCTTTTTATATTTTTATATATTTATATAAGTATGTAGTATATACATATGTGTGCTTTAAGAATGCACAAGTATGAGAAGTCTTTCATAATTCCTGCTTTACAGGCCATAATCAATTGTCTTATTTCACAGGAGCAAAAGCACTTTTTATTTCAATTCAATGTGCTCTCTATGGGAGGTCATTTTTGAAGAAGGCAGTAATTGTAACTGTAGTGAACCATTTGATATTTGAAAGGGTGGATAGATTATGCTCCTGGGATGCTTCTGTTTAAGAGATTTTTTTTGGTTACAAATCAGGTTTAATAATCCCTGGGCTCAGGGCACCTGGGTAGCTCAGTTATTAAGTGTCTGCCTTCCGCTCAGGTCATGATCCCAGAGTCCTGGGATCAAGTCCCACATCAGGCTCCCTGCTCAGAAGGAAGCCTGCTTCTCCCTCTCCCACACCCCACTGCTTGTGTTCCCTCTTTTACTGTGTCTCTCTCTGTCAAGTAAATAAATAAAATCTTTAAAAAAATAAAAAAATAATAATTATTGGGCTCCATTATTAACAGAGGTTTTCCTATTATCTGTAGATAAGAAAACTGGGGCTTGAAAGAAATCTAGAGGTTCCAGGTCTGATGCTCTGTTTTGATGGAAGAGAGAGTGAAATAAAATAAATAAGTTAAGCAATAAAATAAGTGGTCTCTGCCACTTCTGTAACAATACTTTGGGAACCGCTGTGCTTGGTCAAGTATGGGGAAAAGACATAGGAAATAATTAAATAATAATATGTAATATTTTAACCAAACCATGGAGACAGGGAGAAGACTGATCAATCAACCTTCCTTTTTCAAAAACAAAAACAGAAACAAAAAACAGCTCACCACTGTGACAACATTGATGATCATTGATAACCATCTCTCTCAGAGGGGCAGGGTTGAGTCAACACTCTTAAACTATCCCTCTTTATGCGTCAACATTTCCTTAGCAAAGAATTTTCTTTGAATGCAATAAATTCAGTCTGATTTTCTTGTATTACAAGTTTCCATCTCTGAGTTTAGACTAGTCACTTTGTTAGAAGTTAGTTGTGGTCAGACTCCTTGGGTTTTTCTTTAAAATCCATTTAATAACCTTTACTGTTAGTATATATCAAATCATTTACTTTTATCATATACTATCCATGTAATTAATTAGACCAGTTGTCAGAAGGCCACTTTACCCCCCCTTCTTCATTTTTTCTAACTTCTTCAGAGAAACCTTCGAGTTTTTCCCCAGTTGCTTTCTACTTCACATGGTTGTATAAACTAAATTAAATGAGGCTTGACTGATAGTAGCTGCTAAAGGCATTTTTGTGGTTTCATATTTTCCTTCCTCTCCATCAATTAACAAATTATGGTAGAGGGAATAAAAACCCAATGCTTTAGCTTACTGTAAGTGCCCGCTGAAAATTTTATTTCTTTCTTTTTCAGTTCATTACATAAAACATTAAGTGCAGCCAGGAACTACAGCCTAAAGCTCAACAATGGGCTGGATGTGTGTGTGTGCATGTGTGTGTGTGTATGTGTGCATATGTTCACACTGCAATATCTGTAAGCCCTAATTTTCTGGTAATAACTTATCTTTAAATTCTTAAATCTTATTTAATTTTTATGCATATTTTTGCTGAGATCTCAGCTTCAAAATCACACTTTTACAGAGGCAAAATACTAACTATAATTGTCACAGCATGGACATTAGTTACTTTTCTTGAAAATCATCCAAAGGTTCAAAACATTAACCAAAATATATTTTTAATTTTGCTTTGAATTGATTTTCATTGTGCTTTAAGGAAATTCTATCCTATATCAATTGTGAAGTGATGGGTATATAGAAGAAAGGATAAATTAGCAGTTTTTAAAATGTGACTACACATTGGCATTCATGTTAGCAATACATGAAAAAGACATTATTAAAATAAGTTGATCTGTGAATATTTTGACATTTTACCACTAAATTGTCAAAACACTATTATGAGCACATTCAACTCCATATTTTCAGAAGTACTAACTGACAGCTATTAAGTGCCTTTCTTGGTGCCAAACAACAAATCAATGGTATGATCAATATCACAATTCACAGGCTCTGAATCAGCTACAAACTAAGGGATTTTGTCCAAATATTAATGTTCACATAAAAAAACAACAATTTAGGTCATTAGTAAGATCATTTGCAATCATTAGTATCAATTATTTTATAGACTGATCGTTTATTTTTTCCAAAAGATGATCCTTAGTAATCTTTTTCTTCCTGTTCTCTTGAGATATTGAGATGCTATTTCTTAAATGTTGGGGGATTATGTGACCCTAAAAATATAACTTTAACCAAAGAGAGAAACAAAAGGACTGGGACATAGCTGGTGTCCTACTTACACTTGAATAGCTGATCTGAACAACGCCAGGAAGATTTGTTGTTCATTTGGTATATTTTTAATTGCTGGTAAAAACAAAACAAAACAAAAAAAAACCAACAAAACCCTGACTTTTATCTTTAATTATACTAACATTAGTCTTAAATTTTAGGAAAAGTCTGTATTAAATATGTCTCAAATAAATAATCTATTGTGTCTTTCTAATATACTCAGGGAACCTGGGTTAAATCAGTATTTAGACTCCAGGGAAATAAGAGAAGAGCTTATATAAATTGTATATTATCCCTATTTCTTCTACTAAAATAGTAGTAATATCCATCTTTTCAAAAAAGCAAAATCAAATCCCCAAAATCTGGGTAAGGGAGGAAAAGGGTGAAATTAACAGAATTAAGATAATGTCAAAAAAAAAAAAAGATAATATCCAGGTGTATTTCTCATGTGTTCCAGAGATAGGGAGAGTATAGTTTACTCCAGATTTAGGCTTGCAGTTTCAAAAAATGGCTGATGGAAGGCAGATTCACATCTCTAGAATAGACCTGCATATTTCCCTCAGTGTTAAGATGGGTCTTAGACATAATTCTGGTTTAGGTTTGGAGGAGAGAGACAAGCTTCATCAAAGCTATCCTCCACAACAGCATGAAAACTGTAGTTGGCAAGCTTTAAAGATGAGCTAATTCCACAGAGGTAGAAGAAACATTTCAGACATTGATCAACTCCAGACTCATGGGCTATGTAACAAATAATAATCAGTTCATTATTTCACCATTCTTCATTAGAACACTGCTAATTCATTACTCGTGGAATTTTTTGATATTTGTCTATATTCAACAAATCCTTTTTCTTTGCATGTATAGCTGACAAGTCAATCTCAAAACTCCAGCATTTGCTCAATATGAGAAAAAAAATTTTTTTCTTAATTATCTGAAATAATAGTTCAAGGGTTTTGTGATATTGCTGTGAAAACTTTATACAAACACTCTCCTCCAGCTCAACATATTTCAAAACATTATTTTGACTAGAGTTTTAATAATACTGCTGAGTATTAATTAAAAGGGATTATATTTTTATACTAACTCTTAACCTAAAAAGTATTTATGTCAAGGAAATATATAAATATATAAAGTTCTATAGTAGGATTGAACTGCAAAATATTCATTACAGTCTTTATTATAACAGCAAAATTAGCAATACAGGAATTACCTAAATAGGACTTTGCTTAGATAAATTACAGTATAATAGAATGAATTGCAATATAAATAGTAAGTTGTTCACTAGAAATATTTATCTGTATGAACTTCTGATATCTTGATAAATGATAGTAGAATTATAACACTAGGTACAAATTTGATCTGGTTCTATTTTTTTTAAAGATTTTATTTATTTATTTGACAGAGAGATCACAAGCAGGCAGAGAGGAAGGCAGAGAGGAAGGCAGAGAGGGGGAGACAGGCTCCCTGCTGAGCAGAGAGCCCCAGGCTGGGCTCAATCCCAAGCCCCTGGGACCATGACCTGAGCTGAAGGCAGAGGCTTTAACTCACTGAGCCACCCAGGCGCCCTGATCTGATTGTATTTAAGTATAAAGATACAATATAGAATGCTAAGAATAATAGAAAAAATCCAACAAAAATTATTTATGAAGTGAGACGTTTTAAAATGTATATTGCTTGCTTATGTGCATTTTCCAACTTAATTATTTTTATAATAAACATATTTTAAAAGACATACATATTTCTTTATGCCACAGTATTAAATGTGATTTTGAGAGGTCTAAACTTCACTTTTTTTTTCTTCATTCTTTCCTTGGCAAAAATAAGAAAAAAGATGACACTTTTTTCAATAGTTCTCCTTATATAATAAAGTGCAACAAATTAAATTGTCAACAAATATCAAAGGGAAAACAATCTTTTTGATAACTACCTAGTGAAATGTCACTTCAGGACATTTGACATTTTGATATGATCATTGATAATTGTTGTGAAAAGCTCAGTAAATTTGTAAACCAGGTGCAAATAATGTGGCATAAAATGTTCATTATGCAAATTAGATGGTTTAAATCTTCACATGTAGCTAATGTGTTTATGTTAAAGTTGAAGGCATTTATTCTCTTCCCACCTAGTAGAAACCAACTAATTTTCTCCCTATTGAGAAAACTATTTACACTGCTACACAAATAAACTCACCGAAGAAAGACTAAAGAAGATGTGACCATTTTAGTCCTGAGGTCCAAATGAAAAGGTTTGAAGATAAAAAGACTTATACATAATTGTGGACTAGAGAAAAAACTTGGCAATCGAAAACTCTTGCTTTCAGTTAGTCAATGAGAATATTGCAACTTACAGTAATTGCATTTTTCACTTAAAACTTTGCAATTAATGGAAGAACTATACTATAACTCTAGTGAGGTCATAAATTTACCCACATCTTAAATTATACATCCACAGAAAATGTATTTCCCTTATGTATTGTATTTCCACTCCTGATTTTATCTCCTTACTCCCTATTCTGTGAATGGGACAAGGCAGGGGCTAGGGATGTCATAATGGCCAATTCCCGTAACCTATGCCCAAGCTAATAACTATGACTTTTTGTAACTTACTTTGTATGATAAAAAGTTATTTTCATTCTCCATGTGTTCCTTTTGGATGTGCCATATGTGTATATGAGAAAGTGGAGAAGTAAATATGACTTCATGTGCTGCAAGAGATTGAGGTCCACAAAAACACATTGTGTCTTCTGAATACTCTGTGGGAACTGCAGAAAACTGGTGACCTACTCCTCTCTCTAGGGTGATGACCAGTGAGGGCAAGTAAGTTCCATGTGGTTTTTGTAAACTGATGATATGCTGGCCCCCATTGCTGGAGTCCATGTTCCTAACCATCTGTCTGTAGTCACTAATTATTCTCTCAAAATTACCTGTTTGCTTGGACACCCTTCTGATTTCCCACTTAAATATGCAAGGATGTTGGAAGCCTTTCATAAAGTGCACTGGCCCTGAAGAACTGAAGATGATAAGAATAGAAAAGGAAAAATAAGATAGTGTACTATATAGCTCAACTGTAGGTAGGACTTATGTGATCATAGTAAGCCCTTGTGATCATTCATCTATTTTTTCACCACCACTCTTGCATCATGAATGTCCTTTTTTTTTTTTATGTGACTCACAGCCTTTTTTGAGTTATGGTTCTGTGGAACATAACCATTATTGAGGCTTGTATAGTCCTGAAAACCTGCCTTCTCATCATAAAAAGCAAAGTTCTCAGAGACTGTTTTAAGTCTTGATTAGTTAGTTTCCCTTGGTGGGAGCTAAGGGGTCTCGGCTTGAGATTCCTTTGGCTCTATCATTCTAACAAAACTTTTCAATTGCTGTTTCCTGTTGGTCTATATTTTAGGAACTCTACCTAAAATATTTACCTTGACACAGTTCTCAAATTTGCTTACTTATCTGTTGTCTCAGCACCAAGCTTTTCTCTCAACCTAATGGTGACTACCTTAAAAAGAACAATGTTTCAAATGTGACCATGAAAATTATGAGTGGGGATCTTTCTAAAAAGATCATTAGAACTATGTGACTATGAAGAGCACTGGATAAGGCCATTCCTCCCAGACAGCAGAATCAAAGCTCAGTTAAATCTTTGACATCCCCAGGAGAGGGGCTCCTCACAGTATTTGCTTAGAAGAATCTTGGCATTGCTGTTTAGTACTGACTGTTGTGTTTTTCCCATTTTTCTTCTTTTTTAAAGGAGACAATTTACTGGAGATATCTTGTCCCTGTTTCATCTTTGTATAAGAGGGGTGTAAATGGAGATGGAGTACAGTTAACTTGTTCTTTTAGTTTACTGGTTGTCAGGGGGAAAAAATAAAAGAATCTGGACCTAATGGAGATAATTGAGCATTATCCAGAAAACCTTATCCTTGGCCTGACAGTGGTAATTGGATGGGACTTCAGGAGGGTCTTTTAGGGAGACAGTAAATTTATTCTATGTACAAGAGAAAAATGAAATAAGTATCTGATGACTAAGAGGATGGAAGATGGCAGAGACCTGCTAGATGTTTATTAATATCAGTTACTTTTTCTGGGTGCACATCAAAACTACATAAATGAAGCTCCCTTATAATTTGAATGGGATGCACACATTTCTTAAAGATTTATTTATTCATTTGAGAGACAGAGGGAGTGCAAATGAGTGGGACAGAGGCCAAGGGAGAGAATCTTCAAGCAGACTCTCCCCTGATCAGGGAGCCAGATGCAGGGCTTAATCCCATGACCCATGAGATCATGACCTAAGCTGAAACCAAGAGAAAGACACTTCACCAAATGAATTACCCAAGTGCCCCAGGATGCACACACTTTTAGGCTTTGCCATAAAGGTTTGAGTATAATTGTTCAGAATTTCTCTTCTTCTGTGGTGACATAAGAATTACATATTTTAAATATCAGAAATCTACATCACTTGGATGAGAGCAAGGAGAACCAGGGACTGCAGTCATAAGAATTTATTATTATTTTTTTTAGTTTCCTATCGCTGCTGTAACAAATTACTACAAACTTAGTGGCTTAAAACAATAGAAAAATCACTATCTTACAGTTCTGTAGTCAGAAGAATCAAATTGCTGAGAAGGATTGCATTCCTTTTGGGGACTCCAAGTGAGTATTCATTTCTTTACCTTTCCCAGCTTTTAGAGGTTACCGTGCTTCCTGTATTTTTGAGCCCAGGGGCATAGCCTCCTTTTCTGATTTTCACTCCAACTTCTTTTGCCACATATCCTCTGACTCTGGCACTGATCCTCCTGTCTCCTTCTTATAAGGACATTTATGATTACACTGTACTAACCCAAATAATTCAGGGTAATCGTCCCATGTTAAAAACCCTTAACTTAATCACATTGGAAAAGTCCCTCTTCCTGTGTAAGGTACCAAAGTCACAGATCCTGAAGATGAGGACCCAGAAATCTCTGAAGGGCCTTTTTCGATTTATCACATTGTGTTAATCATTATTACATAAGTTGTTTTGTGTTTTTAAATTGTAGTCACTATACCCTTTGTTATTCTGGCTAAGATGTGGTAAAGGGAGTGATGACAATTTTGATATTTTACGAGATAAGTTTGAAGTATCAGAGATAATACCAAATGGTAAGTCCAATACGAGCTTTAATATATGCACTTGGAGTTTAGAATAAAAAATAAACCAGTGTAATCCATAATCATTTTAGGGACACTACTTTTAATCTCTGTATCTTCTATATTAACAGCTCTCAAGATTTTTAGTGATGTCGTAGTTTAGAGGAATTCTCTGTAGTTAAAAAAAATGCCTTTACAGTCAGTTATCATTCATGTGAATGCACTCATTGTCTCAGGTGCATCCAAACTGAAAAAGACTAACAAGTGAAGATATCTGAATGGTGTTACCAGAAAACATATATGACAAGAACAAAAGTTCCAAGGACAAAACTTCTGAAAAAGACCAATACTGTAAAATGGATAACAAATATTCTGAGAAAGTGTTTTCTGAGCATTGGGAAGATAATACAAGGATAGGCTCTAGAAGTCAAGGGCAAAGTATGTTTTAATGATTACCATGTAGTCAGCAAGGTCAAATGTTCTAGAAAACTCAAGTGTGATAAATTCTAAGAAATATTCATTGGACTCAACTGCACGTGTGCCTTCTATGACTCAGACAAGAACAATATCCATGTAGTGGTAGCTTATATTCCTTACTGGAGAAGTCCAGGGGAGTACAAATCAAAGACGACAGATACATAAAACTGTTTCAGGAAACTTATTTACCAAAAAGGTTGAAAAAAAATAAGTGGTTTTCTTATGTTTTGCTTATTAACTAGAGGAAACCAGGAAGTAAAGGGACAGATTTTTAAATGTGTGAGAACATCAAACACATGTATACATTGATGAGAATAGGCAAGTCCACAGAAAGATACAGGATAGCAAGGCTGTTAAAGTGGTATCATCAAAGATAACATTCCAATATCGCACAGTTGTAAAAAATTAATGATGTTCTTGGGAGGACACTTCTATTTCTCTGTCATGTTGCTTTGAATAAAGGGCAGATATGGTGGAATGGATTATTTGAGGAAATTAGGGACTGTTTTAAATATTGCTGTGATCACGTAAATACAGAATGATTCACGGGCAGTATGATACTACCAGTCTGCCTAAAGATGTGGTTTTCTTCAGCAGCATTTAAAAGAGGGGTAGGAAAGCTGACCAGCCAATATTTTAGACTTTTGAAAATTGCAGTTTTATTGGCAGCATGTAATAGAAATGCAAATAAGGAAAGAATTTGAGGATTTGGCAAAAGGATGATTAAAATGACGTATCATAGAATTTAGAAAAATAGACAAGATAGAAAATACAATCATGGGGATTTGGGGGAGGAGGCTAATCAATGCGAAGGTATTAGAGAAGTCCCAAGGCTGGAGTTCTGGGCAAGACACAGACCCTTTGCAGGGTGCAGCCCCACGTGAGAGCTGCCCCGCTAGATCTGCATGCAAGAAGGGGGTGTCAGATTTCAAGAGTTTAGAACTGCAGCAACTCTAGGTAATTATGGGAATAAGTGGCTGAAATAGAGTCAAGGTGAAGGTTCCAGGAATTTAGAACGTTAAAGAACTAAGGATTCACGTGCTGAATTACCTTGGTATGATAGATGACTAGGCTTGGTCTGAAGAGAGGGGTGAAGAGTCTGCTGATAAAACCTTCAGTTAATGTTGAAGTGTAAGTGAGACATCTGCGGGTGGGGGCAACTTGGAGGAACAGTGAATGGTCTAAACATAGGACACCAGTGAGCAGGGTAAAACAAACCAAACAACATAAAAACCTCAAGGAAAAACACTGCATATCCTCCAGATTTGTATGGATTAAATGGTACAATAATGCTTTGGAATACATGCGGTTAGAGTCACTTTCCTTCAGAACTTGATTACAAAATGACTATTTGATAATTAATTTTTTTATCTTTATTTTTGGAAGCTAAGCTTCAAAAATTGGCACCCCATGAATATGATTTATTATTTGTGGAAGTGATTAATCCCAATACCTATTCTACAAATGGAAGTTTGACAATATTCCTAAATCTGGTCAAGACAACTACCAGGTAATCTTAAACCTGGTTAAAGGAAAGTTTATGTAGATTACTTTATGAACAACAATACCAGGTAAATAAAGAGGAATTTTCTGGGAATAAGTAGTCAGCAGTGTTTCTTGAGCCCTCTCCAGAGGATCTTGTGCTCAGACAAACAAAAGCGTGTGTTTTGAACTAGATAGCAAATGCCTTTTTACAGCAGAGGTGGGTATTACAGGCCCCATAGCTTGTTCCCATCAAGAGCCTTCAGGTAACTTTCCTTGCTCTGATTCTGTACAGGGGGGAAAAAAAAAGAAAAAGAAATCCTAATATATATACCAGTTCTTTTGAAAACTTGTGGAAAATAAACGTGAGAAGAAAATCGTGCATCTAAACCTAAGGATCAGACTCTAGCCTTCAACTTCCCATTTCCTTGTGAGGTCCTATCTTCACAATCATCCTTCCTCCTTCTTTACAGTCTCTGCCCTGTTCCCTGTGACATTTGTGCAAAAATTAGCTTAAAAGTAGATATGCAAAACATAAGGAACATATATGAGAACCCTATAGTTATTATTCCTATACTATCTCGAGACATGGATAAGGCCAAAATCTTAACCTATTAAGAAAAAAATTCACTTATATTAATACTAAGTGGAGTGACAGATTGTGGCAAAGTGATTTATCCATTGAGTATGGTTCACTTTCTACTTCCCTCCTTTCTGTACCATTCTTGTTCTGTGAGCCACAGCCTAGCTCATGAGATGACATCCCGGCATGCTTTAGAGGCCTTCTTTCTGTCTTGCATATGCACTATCTGGATAGTAATGGGTCCCAAGATATACCCTGTGTACAGACTCTCTGTCTTCTCCATTTTCCCTCCTCCTTTTTAAAAAAATTTTTATATATATTTTTTAAAGATTTTTTAAAATTTTTTATTTTTCATAAACATATATTTTTATCCCCAGGGGTACAGGTCTGTGAATTGCTAGGTTTACACACTTCACAGCACTCACCAAAGCACATACCCTCCCCAGTGTCCATAATCCCACCCCCTTCTCCCAATCCCCCTCCCCCCAGCAACCCTCAGTTTGTTTTGTGAGATTAAGAGTTACTTATGGTATTTTTTAAAGATTTTTAAAAATTTATGTATTTGACAGACAGAGATCACAAGTAGGCAGAGAGGGAGTCAGAGAGAGGAGGAAACGGGCTTCCTGCTGAGCAGAGAGCCCAATGCGGGGATCCATCCCAGGACCCTGAGATCATGACCTGAGCCCAAGGGAGAGGCTTTAAGACACTGAGCCACCCAGGCACCCAATCATGCCTCCTTTCTGACAGCCAACATGGAGACTCTAAACAGCAGTAGTCTAGCAACTGAAGTCAGATCACCACCAGGCATTTGAGACCAATGCTAAGTCCTGAGCTCCCGGTTGCCTTTCTCTCAGTGATGGACTCCCCTGCAGCTGTGAAGTGTCTTATTTTGGTGTGAAGTTATTTAGTCCAAAACAGCTTATCAAAACCACACTGCTGCATAGAATTCACTTCGGTTTCCCAAAAGTGGGTTTATGCATCAATATAGATTTTTTTTTAAAAGTGTCCTTTTTTTTTTTTCTCTCATTGCTCTTGGCAGTTATATCATCTTTAAATATGTTAAATGGTTCAAATGAAGATAGTTTAGGACACAGGTAATGTTCAGAATCTCTCACAACTGGGCATCACCAACGCATCAAGATAGGTGCTGGCCTAACAGCTAGTGCAGGATCCTAGAAAAGTTAGCTATGCTAGGAATTAATTCTTTAGTTGCTTAACCAGAGAAATTTCTAGGGGATCAACTGGGTATTTGAGTGGTGATGGCATTTAGGTGGGCTCATTGCAGCGGGAGTTTACCAACTAGTAATTGACAATGAGTCTGCTATACAATTTGTTCCAGGTGACTAAAAGCTCTGATTTAGGGTGAATTTTGGTGGTGTGAGTTTTGATGGAAATCACGCTATTTTAATAATATCAAAAGCCCAAGCTTTTATCAAACATGAAAAATATCATGTTAAATACTTTAGGAAGTAATTTTGTGACCCAATGATCCATTTTTTTGCTTGATTGCTGGGACTGGGTTAAAAAAAAAATTAGTAGGGAACAGACCTAAGTTAACAACTATACCATGGTTAGTGTTGCTAGCACCAATTTTTCTATATGTCATTTTGTTCTTTATATAATTTAATATACATACATTTACATTTGAATCAAATGTTTGTTACATTTGAGTCAAAGTTACTTTGTGAATGTTCATTTAGGTGCAAATTTTGAACTAACAAAACAATTAAGGAAATTTTGCTTATGTAATCCCATATTTCTACATAGAACAAGAAGCACTATAACGCTTTATAGCAGTAATATCACATCTCACTCCTGCTTCAAGAAATGGATATGTCAGGAATCTTCTTCATATTGAAAAATACCCAGCCATCTGAAATAGCTTGAACAAATTTAGCTCTTAGCCTGACTTCCTGTATTTCAATAAGCATATCATTGAAATACACTATAATACATGAGGTTGTAGACTATGTACATGTAATACTATACATGTATGTCATCACATATACACTTATATTCTCTTTTTCCCTAGTTCTCCCACTATCTCTCTCTCTCTCTCTCTCACACACACACACACACCAAAATATGAGGATTTTTTTAAATTGGAGTCTAGTGTAATCCAAAATTCTGGAACACCGTGGAATTCATCTATTAGCAGCTCTAACCAAATTGAATGAAATCAATTAACTAATTGTCTCAGTCTATTCTTTGTTTTCTGTCTTGAGAGCTCTCCTACTGAGGAATTAAAACATGAGGAATAAAAGAAAGAAAAGCTCTCTAAAGTTGACATTAATATTTAAAACACACTTTTCATTACATACTATTCAATGCTTTTGAGGTCCCTAGATTTGTGATTTTGATTACTTTCTACTTGGTTAAATTTCTTATAAATACATGTTCTCCCCGACTCCACATCATCAGTTAAACCACCTATGTTTTCTTCACACAAAACTGCTTTCATCGTAGATGCACTTTCTTCTACACCAGAGAGAACTGAAAATGAAAGGTCATGCTAACAGTAATTGGTGCTTCACTTGAAAGTTAAATGGATCGTCCTCTGAATGTCTGAAATTTGGTAGCCCTTCCAGATGAAGTCATGGCTGCCAAACTGTCGAGTTTTCTCTTACACATTCCTGATCTAATTCTGCACAGGAAAGGAACCATATAAAGTACCTCCTCATAAGAGTAAATAGACTAGAAAAATAAGACTGTATTTTGTCATATGCTGTTTAGGATGCCTTAGTGTTGGCCCTACCAGAGTGCTTATGATGGCAACTAGTCCCAGACTCTCCCTGTTCTCGGATATGTTGCTTCAAAGATGCAAACTGTCCACAGTATCATTCTTTCTGAGTATTTCTCTCATATCAAGTAAAAGTTCAAGACTATGCCAAGCTTCTTATTTTACTAGTCAACTCCCTAGGGGCAGGATGAGCAATGATGATAGTGCAGGAATGGTTAGTTAAGATACTTTGGGTGTTCTGGAATATTGAACTTTCTTACATATCAAGGGCTGGTGACATTAATCATAAACTTGACATATCTGTTGGATCAAGGTATGCTAAATGAACTAGTGGTTGTTCAGTAGAGTTCAGCTTTTGTATTTGAAGTTTTACTTTTGAATTCTGATTCATGGATTCCCAACTCTATCATTATCTGCATGGATTGTTTATCCAGTCATGTCATATAATCCAGAAAAAAAAAAATCACACTTACTTGTAGCCATATCCATCTAAATTTGATGGATTAAGGAGATATTTATTCTTTTATTTTTTTCTCTTTATTTCAACCTTTATCATTAATGTCCAAAGATTTCCCTGTTTTAGAATCTTACCCTTAATATTTTATAATTTTCAAACTCCAGTGAACTTCACCTCAGCCTCTGCCATTCCTTACCTGTCATAACTTTTATCAGCGGCCTTTCAACTATGGTTTCCTAATAATCATCTGGGTCTTGGTTAGCAATAGTGATACCCAGGCAAACCTCAGATTTTCTATTAGATTAAAACTCCAAGAAATTCTGATTTAGGTGTTTCTCCTGATCATATTTTGGGCAACGTTGACATAGATATTCTCATCCCCAAGGGCTACTTCACCATATAAACTCTAAAATCCAATACTACTGCCTTTAGCCCCAAACTCATAACTTTTTATCTCCTCTTCTCACTCCCATTCACAGATTCTAGACCTCATAGAATTACACTCCTTTGATCTCTCAATATTTCTCAGAATATTGATCAGCTATAGTTCTCATCCCACCTGCATTTTATGTTTTATATTTATGTCCCCGTGTTCTCTCAACAGTACCATAATTAACTTTCATGACTTACTAAAGCCACAAAGACCCAGAAAAAGAGAAAAAAGAAAAAGAAGAGGGACAAAAAAAGTTGATAACTATTGCAACTCTGTATCTGCTTTGCTAAGTACAATTCTGGAGAAAATCATTCAACTAGATGGTCACCCCTAAAATTCCTTGTTTTAAAACTAGACAGTGTCCTCAGAATCACATATTCATCTATTCACCTCTATGCTCTCCTTTACTTATTTCTCAAGCTCTGTTTTAAAACCAAAGAACAGTAATAAAAGCCCCAACTGTGCTCTCAAAAGAAAACTGTTCCCTTCCTCTATAAGATAATTGGAGCAATCCTGCATAATCTCCTACAAATTCTTGTCCCTTTAGCCAATTTAGAAACATTACCATAAATATAAGCCTTGTTTATGTGTTCTCATAAGTTGAAATAATTGATCCTTCTCTTCCTAAATTAAACCATTGTTGTTTCCCTGATCACGTAGTTTAAGAACTTCTTCCATCAAACACATATATATCAAACTTTCTCTTTTGCATATTCAGTCTGTTCCACATAGTGCACGTCATTAGCCAAGTAATCTGTGTTTAATATTCCCATTTTATAAAAAGATCTCTCAAAGCTTGTTTACCTCTAGATACTGCAGTATTTTTAAGCTTTTTAAAATTGCAGAGAGTTCTCCTATTGTTAATTCATGTTGATTATTGCCCAGATGTTATCCAACCATTACTATTACTTTCTAGTTTAATATTTTCTCTAATTCTCTATATAATTTTGGTCCCCAATTTCCTCTAACTTATGAATATATTCACTTTGTTCAATCTGTGCACATATTATCTCTCTTAGATTCTGCAACCATGTGGTCAAAATCCTAAACTAAGAAATTATCTGTCTAACCTAAAAAACTGTATCTCTAACCTAAAACATTCAATAAAATAATGCAATGTATTTCTTGCTAAGTTTTCTGTGATTTAAGATTTTCTTCTTCCAGAACTCACAATACAGAACTGAATTTCTTGAACTCATTTCATCTTGTTTTTTTTTTTTTTTTTTTACAAGCTTCTTTTAATAAGAAATATGCATTTAAGGTCTCTCATGTCTATTTTAGGCTTGCTATATCATTTCTTTTTATCAATGAATAATATTCCTCTGTATGGATATACCATAGTTTGTTTACCAGTTCACCTTTTGCAGGACATCTTAGTTACTTTCAGTTTTTAGTAATTATGATTAAATTTACAGATTTTTGTGTGGACATGACTTTTCAACTAATTTGGGTAAGTACCTAGGATTATGATTACTAGATCATGTATGAAAACCATTACTACCTTTCAAAAAAAAGTGAAAAACTGTCTTCCATAGAGCACCAGCAGTGCATGAGTTCCTGTTGCTCCGATCCTTGTCAGCAATTAGTGGTGTCAGATTTTTGGAGTTTAGCATTCTAATAGATGTGTAAGGGTATCTTATTGCTGTATTAATTTGAAATTCCCTAAGAATAGGGAGTAAGCATTTTTCATATGCTTATTTGCCACTTAAATATGTTTTTTTGTTAGTTGTTGGTTCATATAATTTGCCTACTTTTTTTTTTTTTAATTCAGGTTGTTTGTTTTTTTATTGCTGAGCTTTAAGAGTTCTTTGCATATTTTGGATATAAGTCTTTTCTGAAAAATATTTTTCTCCCAAATATTCTTCCCTGTCTGTGCATTCTGTAAGATAATCAGAGTTTAGGCAACAATTCTAAGCCTCAGGAATATATAATAAGACTTCCTTATCTTATACATGGACAGTAAGGCATAGTCACTTTACATTTGGGTTTTACTTCCAATTATTTGGAGACCAATAGTCCCAGAACCTTAGCTGTTTCAACAATTGACTTGGAATTGTAACTTCTGTGTGTGTGTGTGTGTGTGTGTGTGTGTGCATGTGTGTATGTGTGTGTGTTACATACATGCTTAAAATATATGAGTCTTCCATAGCATGTAACTTATATTTGCCTGAAACTTGATGATAAAAAAGAATCTCCACTTTCCTGCACTGAATTTCAAGCTCAAAACCAAGATTAAACTAATAATGGCCATTATGTGTTAAACAAAATAAATGGGATAAATAACAGTACAAAACATAATGATAAGACATGGACTGCTTTAATTCCAGCTATTCTTGCAGGGGAGGGAGCATAATGACGGAGCAACACAGTCAGTAATCATGAAGTCTTCTTTGAGCAATCTCCCCTTTCTTTGTGATTTTGCATATATTTTATAAATTTGGAAACGCCTCTGGGAAATTAATGCTGATTCTCCAGCATTTTACCTGAATATGTAAATCAAACAAAGTCAGACTTAGCAATTGATATGGGAATTAGGCCACATCTGTCATTGTCCATGGGCTATCCAGACATAAACAGATAAAAACAATGTTTTAAGAGTATATGAAAGCATATACTCTAAGTGAAATCCACATGCAGTATCTGCCAGATAATCTAGAAACAGCAGAGTTGTACTGAATTCTGTGAACATTTATATTCTGTTAAAATTTGGCTAAAATTGATAATTCAGAAAGTTAACTTGAAAAATGATAAATGAAAGGGATAATATAATGTAGGTTGCCTTAGTCACTTTAATAAGAAATTTAAAATATAATACTACATTTGCTAATTCCTATATTGAAACCCTAAACCCCAATGGATGGTTTTTGGAGATGGGACTTTAAGAGATAATTAGATTTAGATGAGGTCATAAAAGTGGGGCACTCATCATAGGATTAGTGCCCTCATAAGAAAATACACCACAGATTTCCCTCTTTTACCCTCCCCCCACCCCTACCAGCCCCCTGATATTAAGTCTCAGAAGATGACCAACTACACAGCAGGAAGAGATCTATTATCAGAAACCAATCATTCTGGCACCTTGATCTTATACTTCTATGCTCCAGAAATCTGAGAAAATAAATACCTGGTTTTCAACACCATCTAGTATGCTATTCTGTGATGGCAGCCTAAGCGGACTAAGGAAACACACATAATTACAACAACCAAGAGGGTTGAAGGGTGTGTGGGGGTCACACATAAAGAGAAAGAGGAATAACAAGCAGTAAGAAAAAAGGAAAAGAAGTAGCAAGTAAATTACACAAGAATCTTTTATTTCCAGAATTCTATGAGATGAAGATTCTTGTGGAATAAAAATGAAATCTGAGCCAGAATTCTTCACAGAAATCTTTTGTTCTTCCTTGCTCTATGCACAAGGTAGGTGCTAGCATAGTGGAATTATTGCATTATGTTAAGAAGTAAGTATGACATGAAAAGTTCTTGCCTGTGCATAGAAAGAATCCTGTGCTATGCCATTTATTACACTGTAGTATTTGCAAAATGCAAAAAAAAAAAATTAAAACTAACTTTTAGATTATTTTTTCCCCTTATCTTGGCATCTTAATTGATACTCCTCTTTTGTTTTATTTGATTTGATTTGAAGTCAATAAATAAAAAGTGTGCCTTTTCACAAAGCATATTCCATCACACAATAATGAAGTCTTTTATTTATTTTTTATATTTTTGACAGAGAGAGATCATAAGTAGGTAAAGCATCAGGGAGAGGGAGAAGCAGGTTCCCCACTGAGAAGCAGGTTCCCAATAGCCTGATGTGGGGCTCAATCCCAAGACCCTGGGATCATGACCTGAACTGAAGGCAGATGCTTAACTGACTAAGTGACCCAAGTACCCCAATATAATGAAGTCTTTTAAAATACCAATTTCCAAAAGCTTTTAAAGGGCTAGAAGAAAAATACAGCATGGCTATACCACATACAAATTTTGGAGCTCAGCCATTTATTATTTTTATAGTCACGTAAGATGATCACAAGACACCTAAACAAAACAAAAAAAATCTCATCATTAATTACTGAGTAGACACCATGACCCCAAGTTTAGCATGTACTCAAATAACATTGCTGCAGGAAGTTGGGATAAATTAAAGAAATATATATTTGAAGACAAACAGACTTAAATTGCAACTCTGTCACTGACACCCATTGGCCATGTGATCTTTAGAGGTTTAATTAGAAATCACATATGAAGGGACTTAACACAATAGGGGGCAGTTAGTCATTGATCATCTAATGCTAGCTGACTTAGAAGTCTTTGAATTAGTGATTGGAATTGTTTCTATGCATCCAAATGTATTTTTAATATGGAAAGGTACAGTTATAATATTTCCTATTTATGCATTCAACATATATTCATTATGTACCTACTATGCTAGATGCTACTATAGACAGCATTGTATTTATACACACAAATGTCAGCTAATCCTCAGAATAATCTTGTGGTGCTCCACTAAATTACTAAGGCTTCCTACCTATTATATAGGAATAGTTTATTTTCTATAAAATAAAAAGAAACATATAGTCTGAGGACACATTTATGTATTGACAAATTTCAAGACTTTCTAGGAGAGTTGCAATTTGTGATATTATGCCTAATCAGACTGTATTTTATAAGTTGCACCATTGATTTGTATCTTATGGTTTCTATACTCTTGTAGTATAAGCATAATACAAACTTTAAATGATTCCTTTGTTTGAAAAAAAAAAAAAAAAAAGAAAAAGGCAAAAAACCCAAAACTGAGCTACATAGAAGCAAAAAGTACAGGGATTCTACATCTATAGTCTATTGTAATAATACAAATGGACTATTTTCTCTTGATTAAAGTGACCTGGACATTTCCCCCAGATTTAGTATCAAATAAATTTATCAACCTGGTATAAAGCATAAGTGTCTGTATGTGTGTATGTATACATACATACACACACATATGTGCCTATATTAATCATTACACACACTCATATGTAGATTCACACACTTTGAAGATTGAGAAAATTGAGGATTAAGTTTGTTATGGTAATGGCCAAATGCTCTGCCCCAACGTTAAATAATGGTTTCTCAGCTCCAGTCCTTCTCCTCTGTGTGCTATTTGGCAATGATGAGGTCAGAACTTTGTAAAAACATTTGAACCTCAGCAGCTGCTTCCAACAGGGAATCCAGAATGGGGACTAGAAAGCTGGAAGTGGAGGGAGAGACATGTCGTACCCTGTGTATTTCCCACTTCTTTAGTTTTCAGTTTCCTGTTTCCTTAGGGTTTTTTGGTGTTCTGTTCGTTGTTGTTTTGCCCAGCAGTGGCAGTTTATATTCATCATGTTTGTTGCACTGTATTTCCTAAAAGGGCCCTGCAGTTTTACGGACCGTGGGGCTAGGGAGAGGGAGTGGGAGAAGGGAGGGTTGGAAGAGGAAAAGTATCGAGTGAGAGCAGAGAAAACATGTCTTCCAAGTTTCCTCTCCTTCCTCTCCTCCATTTTCTTGGTTTTCTTTTATTTCCTTTCTCTCTCTCTCTCTCTCTCTCTCTTTTAAGTAATCTCTACACCCAACATGGGGCTGAAACTCATGACCTGGAGATCAGGAGTTGCATGCTCTTCCAACTGAGCCAGAGAAATTTTTTGCAGAAGCACCTGAGAAGGTCCATATACAGGACCTCTGAATAGAGCCACCTGCGTTAGGAATACAGATATGTGGAAAGGCATAAGGCTAATCAGGGACAATTTGAGTCCTGGACTGCAAATCCCCTCATAGATTTCAACGCACTGGCTGTCCAACAACTATGACTGAACGGCAGCTCTCCCATGAAGCCTGACAGGTAAAGCCTCTGGGATTCCCTACAGTTAGACCTGAAAGATCACTCGGACAATCTGGGCCAAGAGTGGGACTACTCATTCCCCTCACACCCTTTCCCAGTCAATCCACAGGACTCACCCCTCCCCAACACCAGGCGATCAATGTTCTTGTGTTTTTTTTCACCAGGGATTAATTTTACCTTTTGTAAAACTTGACATAAATATAATCATAAAGTCAATACTCTGGATAATATATAATTACAGGAGTGGGGAGTAGGAAAAAAATGGGCATTCAGGGGAAGGTAAAAAGAGACGGAGTCCAGAGTTCAAATAGAGATTCATGTTGGAAATAAATAGAACAGTTTTTATATTAATAGCAAGACAGG
This sequence comes from Mustela nigripes, assembly GCF_022355385.1. NCBI lineage: Eukaryota > Metazoa > Chordata > Mammalia > Carnivora > Mustelidae > Mustela > Mustela nigripes. The sequence goes on along the minus strand of NC_081563.1, from coordinate 46,752,917 downwards.
TGGGGGAGATGGATGGGGTTGAAGATAACTTCTACAAAGGAAATAGATATCAGCTGAGATGATCATCGGTATCATTCCTTTGATGTTTAACATATTATATTTTATTAAAGATATCCTGATTGCAAACCATCCTTAAATAATGATATCTGTCCTTAAAGGACAAAAGTTAATTTAGATATATTTATCAGAGCGATAAGGTAGAGAAAAAAAATATTAAACACTCAATGTGTCCAAATCTTGTAAAAGCTATAAAGAAAGAAAAATATCCCAGAACATTTATCACGTGAAAAAAATTAACATTTTTAAATAATGTGTCAACACGTGCAATTTAAACATCTGAGTAGACAGTAACAATAGAGATGTTGGAAATGTTAAATCCAACATGCATGACAATTTTGACACTTAGATGCAAACTATGGATGGTATAAATTGATACAAAAATTGTATAGAACATTTCAGTTTATGTATAGTAAAATAACATACATGTGTGTAAACATACTGTATGAGTGTGTGTGTCTGCATATTTATATTCCTTTTAATCCAGCAATTTTATGTTTAGGAACTTATCACGCAGGAATAATAAAGGGTGTGCTCATGTCTTTGTCCAAAGAATTTTGATCCACATGCTCATATTAATTAGTGATACAACTAAAAAACTCTCCAGAGCTTGACAATAAAATATAGTTATTAACATGATAATACGGAAAAATGTAAAGAAGAGATGCTTGTGGTAAGTTGTGAATTGGGAAAATCTTCTAAAAATTATGTGCAATATGAACCCCTTTGCATAAATGTAAATATAGAAAAATACTGAAATCTTACAGCTAAATGTTTACAATTGCCATCTCTTAGTTGGTGAGATTACGTGTGAGTTTTAGATGCTTCTTTTTATTTTCCTTAACAGAATTGTCTAAATTTTCCACAGCAAATGTTCATTACTTTCATAATAAGAAAAATAATTTGCATATATAGTAAATTACAGTTTGTTTCTACCCATGTTTTGGTTGCTATTTCATGTTGTAACTATCAAACAAAACCCTTTGAGACTCCACTGTAATATAGTAGAACAATTTTGCAACTGATCTTCACAGTATTAAAGTCTCTCTGGATTTCTGTTTTTTATTGCTTTAATAGTTTAATGTCAACTATTTTTCATAAGAAAAATCTATCTTGGGCATTTCAATCATTATAAAAAAGGAAAAGCATATTTTATCATGAAGGTTGAAAATAAATACTTGGCTCTATATGAGATCATAAAGTTATCTTTTATTTTTCTTTTTTGTGTGGAAGAATGCAATAGGAAGACTAAGGAAATAATAACATACAACTGGTATAATAACATAAAATATATTATTTAAAGCAGAATAATATAGTAAGAGCTACCAAATAAGAATAACTTGGATTTAAATCCAAGTCTTTCCATTTGACAGTTACGTAATCTTGGAATGATTACTTAACACATCAATATCCCAGAATAGCCCTTAAAAAATAAAAATTAGCCTGCCTTCTTCACGGGTTGAGAATGAGGCTTAAATGAGTAATGCACAAAGATGGATACTGTATAAGAATGCCATTATTATTAGCTATTATTAAATGTTTTACAGTTCAACAAGAAAATATATAATTTCAGATGGTAATAAATTCTTTTTTTTTTTTAAGATTTTACTTATTTATTTGACAGAGAGAGATCACAAGTAGGCAGAGAGGCAGGCAGAGAGAGAGAGGAGGAAGCAAGCTCCCCGCTGAGCAGAGAGCCTGATGCGGGACTCGATCCCAGGACCCTGAGATCATGACCTGAGCCGAAGGCAGCAGCTCAACCCACTGAGCCACCCAGGCACCCAGATGGTAATAAATTCTATGAAGAAAATAAACAACGCAACAAAATAGATAGTGATATGACTATGTGGGGTGGAGTTCAGATTGAGGCACTGGAAAAGAAGTCTAAGTAGGCATTTGAAAAGAATATTAGCTTTGGACTACTGTATTAAAATTTGAATACAAACTTGAAGGCTTATAGCAGCACCTATTTATTTTTCCAGAGTTTTTGTAGCTTAGGCATCCAGGCCTTACAAAGATGATCCATTCAAGGCCTCACTGGGTTAAAATCAAGGCATCAACCAGACGTATTCTCATATGCAGCCTGCAGTCCTTTTCCAAGCTCATTAAAGTTGTTAGTAGAATTCAGTTCCATTGTGGTAAGACAGAGGTCTCTGTTTTCTTCCAAGATGCCTACCGAGCTCTCTCAGTTCCTGAAGGGTACTTTCCAATTCTAGCAACATGATCCTTTCATAACACGAAAGCTTACTTCTTCAAAGTAAGAAGAATCTTTCTCCAATCTGCTGAAATGGAGTCCTGTCATAGAAACATCAACCAACCCATCATGTTCCTAGGTCCTGCTCACACTCAAGAAGAGATTTATGAAGGACTTGTCCATCAGGGGGCAGGAATCTTGGCCCCACCTTAGAATTCTGTCTACTGTAAGGGAAGACTAAGATAATGATTAGGAACTGGACTTGAAAGTTCAGTGGGTAGATGATTTTAGAACAGAGATAAAGACATGGATATAGAACTGGACATCATTTTGTGCACACACAATGATCTAAATTCATTCTTGCTGACTGATACTGCTTCTTATCTTGAATCTGAAAGGAACAGAGCTCCTCCTTTAGAGGTAACCACTTCTTCCCAGTATGGCATTACTCTTACAATTTGTGGCAATTATTTTAGTGATCTTAGGATGCAACAATTCTTTGAGCTTTCCAGTTAAAATACTGACCATCATATTGCTATCAATTTCTTAAAAATATTAAAAAAGAAATAATAGAGGAGAAAGAGAGATAAATTCTAAGAAAATATAATAATACTAATTGAACTCAGGAACAGACAGCTATAGAGACAAGCAGGGGGAACTGAAAAGGGAGAAGGAGAAGCAGGCTCCCCAATGAGCAGAGAGCTCAATACCGGGCTCAATCCCAGGACCCTGGGATCATGACCAGAGCTGAAGGCAGATGCCTAACCAACTAAGACACCCAAGCACCTCAGGAACTGACTCTTGAATAACTAAATCTTGACTGAAATTGAGAAAGGTTGATTAAAAAAAAAAATACATGGGGAATAAAACAAATCATCATAATAATAGATAGAAACTAGGCGAGGGGCTATTTTTTTGCTGCAAGCATTGAGGATTATCTAGGACCTAGATATCAGTGTATCTTAGACAAGATCAAACAGTACACATAGGCTTAGGAAGTCAGTGTTGTAGTAATTTCAGCATTTAGAGGTTAGGAATGAGGATGAGGATCAATTTTGGAAGAGGGATGAGGAAGTTGGGTTGGACCCTTGTTAGATCATCAGAATTTAAATATGCTTATACCAAGGCCAAGTGTAGTCATCCAAGTAATAAATACTTCCATGCTGTGATAGGCAAAATGAATAACATAAGCCATCATAGAACTAGTGTTTTATATGTTTTAAACTGTTTGTAAAATTATTGAATGTAATTGTTTAGTAGCATGGGGATTGAAATATGCTTCAGACACCACAAATAAATGGATAAAGCTGAATAAAAATGTTGAAATCACACTTGAAATGAAATCATCAAGAGTCAAAAAATCTCTCTATGACAATGGTCTGTAACACAGCCTTATAACCATAACCATTAAGCTGTGGTTAAATGAAGAGAAAATACAAGTAGAGTTGGCCTTCCATTTAAGATACATGAGAGCAGTCTAACAACTTTAAGAACAACCAAAAAATAACCGAGATCACAGATTTTTTAATTTTACTTTTAAAATAAAAACATTTTCCGGCCCTAATTTTACTAAAACTTAAGATTTATATTTGTTTATTGTTTACTGGTTGATGATAGAATTCCTTTCTCAACGTTAAATTGGGGGCTAAGTTAATGGGCATAGCTTTTAGAAGAATTTTTCATTTCTCAGAAATGTTTCATGCAAAACTATTGCACTGAACTGTTACTTCTTCTAACTCGGAAGTCTGATTCTATATTATACTGAGCTACTATAAAAATAAAAGCTAACACTTCCAGCATAAACTGTAATAAAGATTCTCCCTATGGTTTCTCCTACTTAGAATACTTTATGAGGCAATCATCTCATAAAACAATACACAATATTAAACCTCTTTCTTCTTCCATTCTCTTCATTTTTCTTCTCTAGATCTTAATGTATCTGCAATTTATAAAGGCTAAGAGTTGGGGGTGAATGGGGTAAATGGGTTTCACCTCAAAAAGAATCACCCAATGCAGCATACCATAGCTCTCCCATTATTTGGATACAGTTTCCAAGTAAAGTACATGTACTCTCTTTCCTATTTGGGATCTATTTCATGAATTGAAGCTATAATTGGCCAAGAGGTGAAACCTAATTTCACATAATCTACCTGCCTTGGCCTTATTAGTAGTTTATAACCACTCCCACTGCCATCTTCTTGTACACACATTTTATAGCTTAACTCTCAGCTTTAATTTCTTGTGAGGTTATGTGTTTATTAGTATTACAAAGGAAATTTTGCAATAGCTACATATGGAGTTTTGGTCTTTGTACAAATAAAACTGGAATCCTTTGGAGGTTTATGATATAATTTACTAAATATGCCAACTTATTCAAATTATAAGAAGGCAAAAAGTATTGCTTACTATAAATAACCACACCTTAAGCCAATTACTTCCCTCAGGAAGGCTGGAACTTTGGATTCTGCTAGTGACAGACCAGCATTTCTCTTGAGAGCAGGTAATTTTGATGCTCTCATGTCCTACCACAGGTGGGATTGAAGAAAGAAAGAAAATGGATTCCATCCCTCATGTATTTTAAAAATGCAAAGAGTATGCCTAAATTCTAGTTATGAAAGTTATACAGTCTGTCAATTTTGTGACTTTAATGTATTCAATACTCCAAGAAAATACATTTTGGGGTCTAGCACCTAGAAATACTGATGCTTTGGATTTATGTTCTGATGCTATCTTCTAGATATCATAATTGCAACAATTTCAAGCAAATAGTTGCACTGAATGATATGGCCACTACTCTAAATTTGCGAAGAAAATATTTTTTTTTAAAGATTTTTATTTATTTATTTTACAGAGAGCGATCACAAGTAGGCAGAGAGGCAGGCAGAGAGAGAGAGGGGAGGAAGCAGGCTCCCTGCTGAGCAGAGAGCCCGATACGGGACTCGATCCCAGGACCCTGAGATCATGACCTGAGCCATAGGCAGCGGCTTAACCCACTGAGCCACCCAGGCACCCGAAGAAAATATTTTTGAATAGGTAAATATTCCTGCCTAATTCTTTTGGCAATTTGAATTTAATTATGAATTTGTGGTGGCTTATGAAATTCTCTTACAGTTTGCAAGAACCTTTATAGCCTATGGGTAACTTACTTTCACAAAGCTCTCTAACTAAACTTGCTAAATTCATGGCACAATGTTTAAAAAATTAGTGAAATTGGGATTTTAAAATTATCATTCATAGTTACTATAAATACTATAATATCCCCTTATGTTTAACTTTCATACCAGCTATATCCCATTAATTCTGCTTCTTTCACTTATAACTCCTAACCATGGAAAACTTTCTTCTCACTGATATGCCACACTACAGAATTTTGTTAGTTTTTATTTCCTCCATGTTTGTAAGATGCACATTTTTTGTTTCTTGAAAAGTATTTTTTATTTTATACTAATTCATGTATTGGTATATATGGACTTTGTTTACATACTTGTACTTTGGGGTCAAATGATGAAGTACAATTTTATAATTTTTGTCATCACTGATTTGGGTTTAATCAATAAAATGATTTATGACCAGATACTTGTTGCAAGCAACTAAAATTTCCAATTCCCTTAATGCAAATCATAATCAAACTTCTGCAACAGGAAATTTAGCATAAAAAAAAAAGAAATCTCATTTAATAACCCTGGAAAAAAACATTTACTTTTGAGAATTATAGTAAGCAGCTAAGTACAACTGTCCTTTGGCACTAGAACTGAGAAAGGAATTCTCATATATATATATATTAGAATTATGTGTGTATATGTATATGCAATTTTATATATATATATAAAATCTTCCCATTGTGGTAGGCAGAATAATCACTTCCTGAAGATGTTTACATATTCATCTCCTGGATCTGTTAATATGTTATATTACAAGGCAAGAAGAATTTCACAAATATAATTATGTATAATTAAGACAAGGAGATTATCCTAGGTTGTCTGGGTGGGCCTAAGGTCATGAGTACTTTCTTTTCTTAAAGATTTTATTTATTTTTTTGAAAGAGAGAGAGAGAGCACACGTGGGAAGAAGGGGTAGAGTGAGAAGCAGGCTCCCTGCTAAGCAGGGACCCAGATGAGGGACTTGATCCTAGGACCTTGGGATCATGACCTGAACTGAAGACTTAACCAACTGAGCCACACTGGTGCCCATAACATGAGCTCTTAAGAGTAGAAAACTTTCTCTAGATGGAGGTAGTGGGGTACAGCAGAAGGGGATGTTAGAGAGTTTTGAATCTCAAGAAAAATTTTATTCACCTATGCAGGTTTGCAGAGGGAAGCGGCAATGTGACAAGAAATGCAGGTGGCTAGAAGGAGGTGAGAGATGCTCCTAACAGCCAGCAAGGAAACATGGACCTCAGTCCTAAAACACAACCATTAGGACTTCAGTGAACTTTGAAGTGGGCATTCCCCCAGAGCCTTCAGGTAAGAACTCACACCAGCCAAGAACATTGAGATGATTCTGACTTCTGGAACTGTAAGATGAAGTTGTCTTATTTTAATCCACCAAGTTAGTGGTCATTAATTATGACAGCAACAGAAAAGTAATATAAACTTCAGTTTCAGAAGTGAGGTGTATTGAACAGATACCTAAAAGTGTGGAACTGGGTTTGGAAATGGGCAGTTGGCAGGGACTAGAAGAATTTGAGGAACATGATGAAAGAACCCTAGAGTTCCTTGAACAAGCTGTTAGTAGTAAAATGGATGCTAACATATTTGCTAGTAAGGGATCCAAAGGAACTGAGTAGCATAATAGAAAATCTAAATTGCCTTAGAGAGTATATAAATCATCATGAACAGACTATTAGTAGAAACATGGTACTTAAAGCTGCTGCTGGTGTGGCCTTAGAAACTGAGAAACATTTTAACAGGTATAGGCAGAAAGTTTAATGGAATTATGTCCTGCAGTTATGGGTAAAGCAGAATTGGTGAATAAATTTGAATTTTTCGTCTAGGAGATTTCAAGCAAGGTACTGGAGGTGTGGTCTGATTTCTTTGACTGGTTGTAGTAAAATAAAAGCACATCGCAAAAATAATTGTAAAAGAAAAAATAACCAGGACTTGACAATTTGGCCAACCCTCAGCCTCTCCGGATGGGAAAGACCTTAGTATAAAGAGAATCACTCTCACGGGGGCACCGTGGTGGAGCAGTCAGGTGGGATTCTGCCTTTGGCTCAGGTCCTCACCTCTGGGTTCTGGGATTGCCCACATCTGGCTCTGTGCTCAGTGGGAAGTCGGCTTCTCCCTCTTCCTCTGTCTCTCCTACCTCCCTCCTCACCCCCGCACCTCCCTTCTCCCCTCTTCTCTGTCTCTCAAATGAATAAATAAAATCTTTAAAAAAAAAAAAAAGGAGAAAGAGAGATTCCCTGTTAGGAAAACATGATTTAGAGTAAAAAAACACGTTTGACTCTACATCTCTTCCCTTAAAACTGAGAAAGACCAAAATCCAGAGTATGTAGTCACAACAGATTAAGGATATGGATCGCGAACTCTCTTAACCAAACTAACAGACATCACAAAACACAAGCATACTGGTCTTAACCACGTCAGCAGAAGTCAGAAATTGAGATAGAATTATCTCCTAAAGATGTTGGGGAGGTGCCTCTTGTTGAGTTCACTGAACCCACGTGATATATAAGGGAGACCCATAAAATTCTTAAGAATTTCCTATCAGCAGAAACACTGCCAGCCTGAACCACAAGGGAAAGGGTGGGGGCAAAACGAAAGAAAGCTGTTGGCCCACAGATTTCTACTGGCAGTAAGCAGGTTGATAAATCACCACCTGCAGACATGGGCTATTTTTTTATGCAATCATAATTAAAGTTTATGTGATTCAATATATATGCATATGTATCACATAATGTATAAATATTTATTTTGATTTAACGTATCTTGTTGAGAAGTCTGGCCCCTGGCCGCAAATCTATATATAATCACTGAAACCTAACCATAGGCCATTACCAAGGCTTTATTTGGTACTCCTCACTGGGGGAAAGCTGCCCTGTCCTCATAAGGCTTGTGCAGTCAATGCATTGCAGCTGCTAAAGACAGTTAGAGTCAAGAACTCAGGTCTCCCTAGCCCACCATGCGCTGCATATCTGAAATCCTAGCCCAGATATCTGCATTCAGAGACCTCTGCCCTGGAGCCTTCAGAAGAGGCCTTTCCCAGGCATCTCTTCTGAGATATCCTGATCTGACGGAGGTAAGAAAACCTGAAGATATTTTTTATCTACTCTGCCTTAGTGCTTTTTCATTCTTAGCCCTTACCATTCTCCTTCCCTCTGGCCCAGTCTTCTTGTCCATAAAACTGCAGGAAACTTTGGTCCACAAAACTGCAAGGCTCCCAAAACAATGAGACTATTCCCCACATCTGCGCTAAGCCATGTCCCCATCACTGGAGCCATTCCTTGAGGAAAAATGAAACAGTGTGGTAGTCAGTATCTTCTCTGGTTTAGCCTCTTGCTTATGCTATACAGTCAATGATTAAGGGCTCACTTCTTAAATCTCAATCACTTATAATACAGACCCATAATGACACAAAGAAGATTTTAATGATTTTCCAAAAAGGATAAATTTTAAAGACCATCTAAGAAGTGATAAAAATAGAAACTAGTTAAACTCATATAAGCTATTAAACACATTACAAAAATTATACCAACCAATTGGTATCTTCCTGGTGAGATTTGACAATAATCAAATTTCTTTAAAGTGAACTTATTAAACTTGCAGTTTTATGAATTTTTCCTAAGGAACTAATAATGATTATTTGTAAATATATCTCTAATGTATATTTATTCCAGTATTGCTTATAACATTATATAATTAAGATGGACTACTTTGCAGTTTTTAAATAGAGATGTAAATAGATACATATACAAATATACATGTTCTACAGGGACATATGCAGTACTATAGCTGTTTCATTTTTAAAAATAGGCAGATGGATGAGTTAGATGATAGAGAGAGATATGACAAATAGGAAGACAAAAGACATGAAAAGACTTAACAATAATACATCCTCGCCTCTAAAATATTTATACTCTGTGTTGTTGGGTTATTTTCTTCTATTTTATTTCCAAATATCTGTAATAAACAAGTATTTCTAAAATTAGAACCTAAAAGGTCTTTTTAAAATAACAGACAACAAAAAGATTCTGTGGTCCAGATACTCAAACCAAGAAAATACCCAAATTTGTGTAAATAATTCACAGTGGAAAACATCTTTGGTTTGAAAGTCAAGCTAAGCTAAATAAAGTAGATAAACAAGCCCAATTCTCAAAGCCTTCAGTCTCCCCCATGTGTCAGTATCCATTATGACATCTGCCAGGTATATGGTCTGAAACCTGAGACCTCAGTGAGCAAACCCCACATTTAGATCTTTTTCTACTTTAACATAATTCTCCCAAAAGGAGAGGAGTTTCATCCAAATTTTGATAGAAATCCACACCCAAATTGTGAGCTTCTGGTCCACTGCTAAAACCTGTATGCTGAGCAGGGTGTGAAACCTCTCTTTGCTCAGATATTACATTAAGCTGGGGAAGGTTGTCAGCAAATTTTGGTGCTCTTGTTAACTGGAACACTAATAAAAATTAAAAACTCACAAGTTTTTTTTTTAATATTATGACACATAATGAGATAAATGAGCCAAGAGTGCATCTATGTACTTTTACATTGAGTTACTTTTTAAAAAAAATTTATTATAACATTTAATTAACCAACATATAATGCATCATTAGTTTTTTTTTAATTTATTTTTTAATTTTTTATAAACATATAATATATTTTTATCCCCAGGGGTACAGGTCTGTGAATCGCCAGGTTTATACACTTCACAGCATGAGAGTTACTTTTTAAATGAATGGACGATATTTATTCATAGTAATGTGAACACAGTTGTAGCTTTGTAAATTCAAACTTAATGTATTAACCCTAGGGAGATAAATTTCTGAGGACTTTACTTTTACTTGCTTTAAGTGTTTTATATACAAATCTCTACAGTCTACTATTATGCACCATGCATATACCATTTTACACCCATTTAACCAATAGATTAGGGTCACAAGAACTAAGAAAGGAAGGATTTTTCTGTAAGCAAGATAATGCAGTGATGCATTTAGCAAGGTTATTTCTTTTGCAAAATGTATACAACCCACTTGCAGAAACATCTATCTTAATCAGGAGAAGAAATCTTATTATGCTGACCACAAATTCTATTTTCTATTCAGTAAATGTGAGGATTGATTCTCCATGCATTAAGTCAAATGACTGCTTTTACAAATTAATTTTCTATAAAAGCTAGATTTTTTAAAAATCAAAAGATTTCCAGGATAAATACAATTTTCTCATAAATCTCTCTTTGGTTCCTCCACACAAAAGAATTCCTTACTTATAATAACAAAAAGCCTTAACCTAGGCCAATCAGCAAAAAGCTTAAAAGCTGTCTTACAGTGTTGTAAAGGGTATTACATTCATGTTATTTTCATGGCTTGTCTTGATTTCACAGTAAACAAAAGAACATGTAAATTTCTTACGAAAATATTTCCTTAAGGAGCGCCGGGTGGCTCAGTTGGTTAAGTGTCTGCCTTCAGCTCGGGTCATGATCTCAGGATCCTGGGACCGAGTCCCACATCAGTGGGACTGTTCAGTGGGGTCTGTCTCTCCCTCTAACTCTCCCTCTGTGCTCTTTCTCTTTCTCTCCCTCTCTCTCAAAGAAATAAATAAAATCTTAAAAAAAGAAAACTATTTCCTGAAAAAGAAAAAGTAAAATTTCTCCCAAGAATCATAACTCCCACCATAATTGCTAGAAAGGACAATGAAAGTAAATTAACGTAGTCCCAAATTTTTTTAAAAAGTAGTAAAAATACGTATTAATTAAAAGAATAAAATGATCAAAGACAACATTAGAGTAACAGTTCCAAATTACATATAAAAATGTATTATTGGTATCTGTACATGGATGTGTGTGTGGGTTTTGTTTCTGAGTATCTTTAAGCAATGGCCATGCATGTGGACACCTTCCCACTTTCTTTAGGATTAAAAGATCTCTGAATTATCCAGACCTTAGCCTAGACAGGGGAAGTTAATATTACTAAAAGAGTTGATAAGATTTAAAGTTTTAAAAGAGAACTACAGATAATAAAAAGGAAAATGCCTATGATTTATTAAGTAAAATGGTCCAATTTAAATACATAGGAAAGGCAACAAGATTTACTCCTTAAAATGGTATGGTTTCTTTTATCAAATTCACCTCAAAGTTGTTTAAATACACTTAAATAGTGTAAGCAATTAAGGCCATCAGATATATGTTGAATACGCTCTCTCTCTCTGACCTACTGCTTTTATGTAATTTGTATATAATGTTAAAATGTAAAATGTCAAAATTTAATTTTTATGTAATGTTAAAACATTTATTTGTACAAGCTGCAAATGAAAATCAGTAGCATTATTTTTATTAACATATGCTATACAAAAATAGCCTTTTTACATTTTCTTTTAATTTAAAAGTAGAATAATGCCAATCAAAAAAAGTGAGTTCTTCAAAATACCAAGTCTTTTCTGTATTTGAACAAAGAAGAATATTAATTACTAATTACAAGTGAAATTTAAAAGGACTGTTCAAGATATAATAACAAAATATTCCAGAATTTCATCCACATTTAAGTTAATTGGTGATGAATGAAGACAATGACAAAGCCGAAGACAAGGTTTTGGGAGGAAAAAAGAGAAAAATCTGAATTTACAGGTTTTACTCCAAAAGCAAAAAGGGTTCTTTTTGCCAAGGTAAGCTGCCACAAGCAGGGGGGAGGAAAAAAGAAGCAATAGCTATAAATCTGCCTTGTATAAGATCTACTGTCTCTTTTAGTTGTTACACTATATTTTAGCAGACTTTTGAAAAAGTGAATTTTGCAGAAAACCTGAACATATATATTACATTTACATATTTCCTTCTGATTGTTGCATATATTAAAAGACTATAGATTAGAACCAGAAAAGCATTTTTCAAAGACTCTGACCTCTCGACATCAAATATCTTGGATCAAAATGAGGAGGTGGCAAAGACATTATTCAGGACTGGAGGCCATGGAAGAAGCTAAAAATACCAGCATGAGATGAATATTCCAAGTCCAGAGAAAAGGCAGTATAGGCACCCTTTATGCCAGAGTTTAATGTCTACAGAACCAATAGGACCTGAAGTGGCAAACTGGCAAAGCAATGAAAACAACCAATGATTGCCACTAATACTTAATAGTGTCCTGTGAAATTCAACAATAAAATTGTTAAAAAACTATAACTATTGCAAAAGAGAAAACTAACCATGTTTTCAGAATACAAGGAAGACTTCTTGAAATGACAACAACATGAAAATTTAGGCTATGATTAGGTAAATATTAAATATAAGGAAAAAGAATTACAGTAAGTAAAAGTACACCAGCATTCTCATACACTGCTAGATGAACTATAAACTTATACAACTCCTCTGAAGTATAAGTTTGCAATGGTAAAAACCTTAAAACTCTCTTATTCAATTTTATGACTCCACAACTTTATCTAAAATATGTGCATAAAGATTTAATTCTACGATTGTTGTTCTACTTAAATGGTAAAAAACTGCAGATGACCTTGGTGTGTAGGGATAGTTTGAGGAAATTAATTTGTATACAAGGGATCATGTGCTAAGACAGTAATGAAAACAATGTCATAGAATTAAACTGGTTCACATAGAAATATGCTCAGTCATAATCTTGATTTTTTAAGAGAATAAATGATTACATCCATAGTAATTATCTCTTGCCTATGACTGGAGAGAGCATGACTGTTATGTTCCTTTACTTCTCTAAATATTTGAATTTTCTTCATTGATCCTATATACTTTGTTTACTATTAATAAGCTCAAGGCAATTATAACATCCTATAACTTGAGATAAAAATTTTTAATCAACAGTGTAGGAGGGTTCCCCTTTCTCCGCATCCTCGCCAGTGTGAGGTGATATCTCATTGTGGTTTTGATTTGTATTTCCCTGATGCCGAGTGATATGGAGCACTTTTTCATGTGTCTGTTGGCCATCTGGATGTCTTCTTTGCAGAAATGTCTGTTCATGTCCTCTGCCCATTTCTTGATTGGATTATTTGTTCTTTGGGTGTTGAGTTTGCTAAGTTCTTTATAGATTCTGGACACTAGTCCTTTATCTGATATGTCGTTTGCAAATATCTTCTCCCATTCTGTCAGTTGTCTTTTGATTTTGTTAACTGTTTCCTTTGCTGTGCAAAAGCTTTTGATCTTGATGAAATCCCAGTAGTTCATTTTTTCCCTTGCTTCCCTTGCCTTTTGCGTTGTTCCTAGGAAGAGAAGATTAAAAACATATATAGCATAAGATGGCCATTTATTGTCTAATAATTATTTTAAAAGTTCATGAAGTAAAAGATGTTTGTGAGAAAAACAAAATGGATTAAGAAATCATTTTTAAAGCTTGGTGCCTGGGTAGTTCAGTTGGTGAAGTGTCTGCCTTTGGCTCAGGTCATCTACAGTGAAGATAAAATCTTTAAAGGAAAAAAAAGGGAGGGAAATCCTATCATTTGTGACCATGGGAATGGTTCCTGAGGACATTATGCCAAATGAAATAAGTCAGGCAGAAAAAGACAATTACTTACATGTGGAATCTGGAAAAAAAAATAAAAATAAAAAAAACAAAAACAGAAAAAGAGGACAGATTTGTGGTTACCACAGATGGGGGGTGGAAGAAGGTGGAATTGAATGAAGATGGTCAAACGTACAATGTCTCAGTTATAAGATAAATAAGTACTAGGGATGTAATGTACAATATGATGATTATAGTTAACACAAGCATATGATATGTTTGAAAATTGTTGAGTATAAATCTCAAGAGTTCTCTTCATAAGGAAAAAAAATTCTTTTTGATTCTGTATGAGATGATGGATATTAAATTCATGTAATCATTGCACAATATATGTAAGTTATGGACTCTTGACACCACCTAAAGCATTACTTTTTACCCTGTATTCCATAGTATTTATCTATCTAGTCAGTACTATATTTGTTTCCCTCTGATAACATGCTTTGAAATTGGTTCCACTAATTCACTTTATAAATATCTATGAAATTCCAGTAATGTTGGCCAATGTTGCAGTGAAGCCATAAAGATGAATGACTGTTCCTTTGCAATTTTCAATTAGGAAAAAAAAAAAAAGTTTTTATTGTTAGCAACTTATATAATAGTCTCTGATACAATGTAGTAGAAATCTATTTTACATCTACAGTTAGAATATTATGCATAAGTCCCAATAAGTAATCAATTCAATAAATATTAAATCATCTTTTATTATGTACTGAACCCTATTCTAGGTATATAGCAGTGAAACAAACAGACAAAAACTTCTATTGTTTTGGAGTTTCTAATTTAGTGGGGAGACACCAAAAACAGATGAATAAACTAGCAAGTGAATGAATGAAATAACTTAATAAATAAATGAATTCTTATGTTATGTCAAAGACTAAAAGTGCTATGAAGTAAACTTGAGTTATAATTTGTATACACAGATTTCTGTGGTTGGGAAGAGGTTAGTTAACTGAGAAGTTAAAACTTAAGTAAAAGCCTACAAAAGGTGAGCCATACTTTCCAACATAGCTAAAATGATACTCTTTAATTTTCCATTATTCATAGTTATCAAGAGGGATAAATTCTATCTTTTTTCTTCAATGAAAAAGTAACATATGTCTTAACACTTTAAGGCTACAGTACACTCCTTGAAATATATTTGAATTCCAATTTTTTAATGAAGTAAAATCTACAATAAAAAATTTTAAAAATGATATTAATTGCTCTATAGAGTTTTACTGTAAACTAATATAGTAAGTCATGACAAAAATATTTTCCCTCCAGAGAAATAGCTATGCACAAAATTCTCCTTTTAGTCTTGGCTTATTGTGCACTCAAATATTTATAGATAAATAAAAATCCACATTTTCTCAGTTATTAATCCAGCTTTGCTATACAAATGCAAACTTGTAAGAAACTATAATAACATTTTCTTTTCTTTTTAAGATTTTATTTATTTATTTGACAGAGAGAGAGATCACAGGTAGGCAGAGAGAGAGGAGGAAGCAGGCTCCCCGCGGAGCAGAGAGCCAGATGCGGGGCTAGATCCCAGAACCCCGGGATCATGACCCGAGCTGAAGGCAGAGGCTTTAACCCACTGAACCACCCAGGTGCCCCACATTTTCTTTTCTGTAAGGCTATAGTAAGTCTATATCTGCTAGACAATCCAGAAAAGAAGTTGTCAGAAATAAATTTATGTGATATCATATAAGAAGATACAAACTTGAATAGAAAGATATTGTGTATATTAAACAGAAACCAAACAAGATATAGAAATATGTTTGCCTAAAGAATGCAAATTATCTCCATAGGATTCCTTATAAACTTTTAAAATATATATACATTTAATCTACAGGCCATACAGCATAGTATAATAAATTTGAAGAATGATTTACTAAATGTTACCTCAATGACCATAAGAAGTATAAACATGTGTTTAATTTCCTGAAATCACCCCAACAGCAGATTTTACAAATACAAAAATATTTAAAAATACATAATTATGAAAAAATCCCATGAAATCAGTAAGTTTCCACAATTACAATTAAATAAAATGACTGAAAAAAAATACTTCATAGATGATTTTCTACAACATGATATTGATTGGTAGATTTTAGGTAGGAAACTGTAGTATATAAAATTTACTATTTAATTTATAAGTAGAACAAACTTAGAAAATTGTATATATAACTTCTTGTGTCATCTAGACACAAATGCTTTCCAAATTTACATTTCAGACTAATGGGAGGGTATTTTACAAAACTATATATAGAGACCTAGTAGTGAAATTGATTCCTTAATCATACCAACTTTTGCCAATTTTAAGTATCTCAAGGAAGGATTTTCCCTCACATAGGCAATGGTGGTTAAAACTCTGATGAGGCCCCAGCGTGGAAGATATGTGCCCTAGATTTCTATTTCCTATTTAAAAATCAACTGACCAGAACCTGAGTGAGCACATGCTCTTGTAACCACATGCCTAATGCCATTTGCCTTTATGATGCTTTAAATTTCATTACCCAGGATACTCCGAAATATGACTCATAACACTATCTTTCTGTAATGTGTAATTCTGAGAGCAATCGGAGATAGCTTATTTCCTTATATGCTCAGCAAGTAATGCAAAGAATCACATTAGAAACATAAAGCAATGCACTCCTTGTTTATAATGTATCATTCTACAAAGTTTCATGAAAAGGAATATTAAATTGTTGCAAGGTAAAACAAATGCAGCAAGAGAAACAAATTTAAAGCTCATGGTCAATTCATTAAATATTAGAAGGAACACAAAGTGTTTATATAAATCCACTTTCATGCTTAATCTTTGTAGACAAATAGAATTTAATTAAACATTGATGAAAAAGACATTTTTTGTAATCTTAATATTCATGGTTAGCATCTTGAATAAAATTCTTTCTGGTATACCTCCAAGTTAAGATTTCATCATACGTGATGTTTATATATATATATTTTTACCTTACATTGAATGAGAAAAAAAAAAAACTTAATGGTCTGGGGGAGGAGTCAAGATGGCGGAGAAGTAGCAGGCCGAGACTACTTCAGCTAGCCGGAGATCAGCTAGATAGCTTATCTAAAGATTGCAAACACCTGAAAACCCATCGGCAGATCGAAGAGAAGAAGAACAGCAATTCTGGAAACAGAAAAACAACCACTTTCTGAAAGGTAGGACCGGCGGAGAAGTGAATCC
>NC_081563.1:46724690-46732805 GCF_022355385.1 Mustela nigripes | reverse complement strand
AAAAAAAAAAAAAAAAAAAAAAAAAAAAAAAAAAAAAAAAACTTAATGGTTAAAGAGCATTTTATTGTTTGCTATTGGGGAAGATTCAACATATTTAACATAGTATAGTAGGGGCCCTGTTATCTGCTAAATCAGGAGAGACATGACTATAAACAACCAATATGCTCATTCACCCAACTAACTGAATATCAAAAAGTATTATAGAGCTACAAATACTTCCTAATTAATCTTAGCCATCTTTAAAATTTTTTTAGAGAGAATATATTTTCAATATTAAAAATATCAGAGCAATGTTTCAGAGCACTGAATTATCATTAAAGGGTATTGGTAGTCTATGTGGCCAATTGATATGACAAACATGTTGTTTAATGTTTATTTTGTTGTTTTATAGTAGTCTTCTTATATTAAAAAACCCATAGTAATTCATATATTATAACTGTAGTCGTGAAAATCAATTGGATAATCTACTCAGATTAAGAAATATACCATACAATGGAGAAGTACACAAACTCAAAATTTGTTTCAAAGAGTCACGCTGTGTATGTTGATAAAATAAATTAAATTTCAAATTATGTGACATTTTCCAAACTCAGGCAAAAATAAAAGCATTTAAATGTCAGCGCAATACTTGTATTCAGTTAAACCTTTATTCAAATCAAATCATATTTCTTTCCTTTCATTATAAATAGCAGTTAATTAATACGTTCTTACAGGAATTCAGAGTAAAATAAATTTGGGAACTGACACAATAAATGTGTAGATAAGTAACTTGGAAAAAAATCAATAAAATTCTTTGTGACAATAATGTTACCACATTAAATTTATAGCAGCTGGTTAAACAATACATATCCTCCTCCATACTTGTAAGTTTTGCTCCAGGATCTTTTTTATAGACTATATTATTTCATGGTAGAATTGTAAAGAGGCAGTTAAAATAATTTTTGTGAACATTCGGTGCACCTTCAAGAAAGATTCTATTTTGAAGATTTCTCCAAACAATAGCTTACTTAAATATCTCAGAAACAGTTTTTCTTTAGGGCACATGTAGGTTTTCACCATGGGTAATTCTAAAATAGAATGTTTTTACCCAAAAAGGGAGCCTCCCACAGGGAATGTTAACCTTTTAAAGATATAATCAAGATCAGACTTGATATAGGAGAATCACTGAACTATGACATCTATTTTTAAATCATCTTCCTTTCCATCTGACTTCCTCAAATGTATAGGTATGTATACATACAAACACACAAACACATTTTCCTCCTAGAACTAGTTTGCATTATTAGCCAGATGGTTTTTCATTTCAAATATTAAATTTATACTATTATTTTTCTATGGTCATGAAACATTACAGCAAACAGCTTAATAAAACCTGTCACTGATCATAAGATAGTAATGCTGCAAAGATGTTAGTATCCTCTCTTAAGTGGACGAAAAGAGAAAAATAGACTGACCTTTGCCACCTAGAAACCTGTGCTCTATCTTACCTGCCCATTTAATAATCCTGTTATCAACTATTAATGGTTTGACATCTAAAGAAGGATCAAATTCATGGCTCTTATCTATCAGATGTATAATAATGTATGTATGTGTTTCTGTTTCATATCAAATTTATTCTTAATTACTTATATTAATGATCTGATTGTAATTTCATATTTATCCTCATTCAACCTAATTTTGGGGTGTATCACATTATTCTATTTTAAAAGTTCAAAAAAATCTACAGTTCAACCTAATTGTTATATTTATATTCATATATTAAAATATATATAATTTTAAAAATTTAATTTAATCTTTTCAGTGTTCCAAAATTCATTGTTTATGCACCACACCCAGTGCTCCATGAAATACATGCCCTTCTTAATACTGACCATCAGGCTCATCCAACCCCCGACTCCCCTCCCCTCCAAAACCCTCAGTTTGTTTCTGAGTCCACAGTCTCTCATAGTTTTTCTCTCCCTCCGATTTCCCCCAACTCACTTCTCTTCTCCTCTCACTTCTTTCCCCCAACTCACTTCTCCTCTTCCAATGTCCTCCATGTTATTCTTTATGCTCCACAAATAAGTGAAACCATATGATAATTGACTCTCTCTGCTTGACTAATTTCACTCAGCATAATCTCCTCTAGTCCCATCCATGTAAAAGTTGGGTATTCATCCTTTCTGATGGAGGCATAATACTTCATTGTATATAGAGTATTAAGAAGATATGGACCATATCTTCTTTATCCATTCATCTGCTGAAGAGCATCTTGGTTCTTTCCACAGTTTGGCAATGGTGGCCATTACTGCTATGAACACTGGGGTACATATGGCCCTTCTTTTCACTACATCTGTATCTTTGGGGTAAATACTCAGTAGTGCAATTGCAGGGTCATAGGGTAGCTCTACTTTTAATTTTTTTGAGGAATCTCCACACTGTTTTCCAAAGTGGCTGCTTCAACTTGCATTCCCACTAACAGTGTAAGAGGGTTCCCCTTTCTCCATATCCTCTCCAACACTTGTTATTTACTGTCTTATTGATTTTGGCCATTCTAACTGTTGTAAGGTGGAAAAAAGACAGTCTCTTCAATAAGTGGTGTTGGGAAAATTGGACAACTATGTATCGAAGAATGAAATTCTACCATTCTCTCACACCATACACAAAGATACACTCAAAATGGATAAAAGACCTCAATGTGAGGCAGGAATCTATCAAAATCCTAGAGGAGAAGTTAGGCAGTAACCTCTTTGACATTGACCACAGCAATTTCTTTCAAGACATGTCTCCAAAGGCAAAGGAAACAAAAGCAAAAATGAACTTTTGGGACTTCAAGATCAAAAGCTTCTGCACAGCATAGGAAATAGTCAATAAAACAAAGAGGCAACCCACAGAATGGGAGAAGATATTCACAAAGGACACTACAAATAAAGGGCTGATATCAAAGATCTAAAAAGAACTCAAACTCAACACACACAAAACAGATAATCACTTCAAAAAATGGACAGAAGACATGAACAGACACCTCTCCAAAGAAGATATACAAACGACTAACAGACACATGAAAAAATGTTCATCATCATTAGCCATCAGGGAGATTAAAATCAAAACCACATTGAGATACCACATATAATTATTTTCTAATGTGAAAATCATGGTCAACAGAGAACACTTAAAGAAAATCACAATAAAAGCATTTATAATCTTATTATTTAAAAAGTAAAATACACCAAGTACTATACACTAATGTATACAAAAATCTAGTTCCAATTCTTTCAATGGGCTTATAGATGCATCAATAATTATATATATACTGTATACATTGCACATATATTCTATGTGTTCCATGGATGGGCTTTTAATGAATATATAATTGCATGTATTCTATATATCCACATATATGTAGATAAGTGGTTCTGAAAATGATATAACACTCTATTAGTTCATAATCTTTTCTTCACCTTGCATTTATTTATTTATTTTAAAATTTATTTTCCTTACCTTGTATTTAAAAACATAAGCATTTTCAATTAATAAAATGCCTTTCATAGCATAAGATACTAAATCACTTAATCAAATGCAAGGAAATTATCTTATATAAACATTCCTTAATTGCTTGATAGATTTTTATAACAAGCTTTTCTGTATATAGATCATTGAACACATTTTATTATTTCCCAGACACGAAATTACTGAATCAAAATTTGTACATAATTTTTAAATATATGATATATCTTGGAAATGAAGAGAAGTGAACATCTAGCAGAGATCTTTAACTTGAAGAAGAATAAGTCAAAAATTATGCTTCAATGTCTAGCTTAATTAACTTAATAAATAAGATGACTGATTGCCAATGAATTAAATAATAGACTATAATATGGCAATCCTTTTATCACTGATCAAATTATATTGTCATTATTCACTCTGGCAACAAATATAGAGAAATTTAATTATACTATTATTATTTTGTCTGTAAAATAACATATAAGTTGATAAAGCAGGCCATATTTTAAAATATGAACTTAGAGTGTGTATATTAAAAAAAGGCCTATCAACAAATGGGAAGATATGCAACCCCAGTAATTTTTTAAAGAGTACAGTGAAAAGAATCATTACAGTGTTTTGATCTATCCAAAGAAGTATACCGGTGAAACTGAGTCAACAAAGGAGTGGGCAAACAAGTAATTTTAAATTCTGCAGTAATGAAAATAGATGGGACCTCTTTGGAGACTATTAAGGCAATCCCTTTAACAATGCATATTCCCTTTAACACGGCAATTACACCTCTGGGGATATAGCCTACATACAGATCACATGTGAACATCAAGTTATGAAACGATAAGTTCAATGCTTTGTTCAATATCTTCCTATTTTCTATGCCAAGTTGTAATATCCCAATGCCCTAAAAGCTAGCTGCTTCACAGCCCAAACCTACCGAGAAATAGTGAAACCAGCTCTGGTAGGACCGGCCAATGCCTTTCTGGGCCATAAAGAAAAAGGCTAAGATATTAACGAGTGATTCAGGAGGCATGTGATGAGTACAACTTCAATGAGAGTTTGAGAAAATTTCAGCACGTTAGTATAGTCTGTACTTTCTCCATGTGAGGAGAGAAGGAAAAACTTAGCAACTTTCTCAAGCTAAGTGACACAGACTTCAATAAACCTCCAAGACTGCTTGACACCTGTATTGTGTAGTTTAAGGATCATAGTGTTTAGAGCTTGAATTACACCTGACTGAAGAAAATGTTTTCATTGCAGCTGGCCTATCTGTGTCATAGCAAAGAAACAGGGATATACGGGGGCTTCAATTGCAGAAGTATACAAATTTCCTACGGACAGATGTTGGCTCCATAATACTACTTCCAGAAGTCTGAGATGAAATTTGCAATAAGGTGTGCTGCTGGAAACCCCAAAGTGTGGGATATTTTTAATTTGCCAGATGGAGATGGCATTGCCCAAGGCAAATATTCTACAGATGAAGGACCCTCAGCCATATGAGGTAAGGGATGACTTAAAGAACCCAGAAGCCTGTGATAAGAGACAAAGAATCAACACTGGATTCTGCCACATACAGAGCATTCAGATTAAAAAAAAGGATCAGATTACAATTTTACCTGTCTAAATTCTCACAATTTTTTTTTTCTGCCAGTCAAATTAGATACTTGCGATATTTTTTCTTTCTCCTGTTCTCAATACCTCATAGTTGGAAGGGCCTCAAACTGTAGCTATTAAATGGAAAAACAGTAAGAAAAAGAGGAGTTTATCTTACCAGTTCACTTCACTGAAGATTTTCCAGTTGAGACAGACCCCAACAGGAAAAGTAAAGCAGTTATTTAATTGGATGAAGATTAATTGTATTGAAATGACATTGTTAGAAAGACAAAGACACTGGGAGACATTTGATTGCGTGAGTGCATATAGGACCTATGCGAGTGTTAACACAGCTCACAGAACAGACTTGAAAGGGCAGCCAGTCAAAAGAATGGCCAGTTTACTTACTAAAAAACGGACCGATTTGTCCAAGGCTTTTCATTGTTGCACTGTTTATATTAATAAAAGATAGATTAAAACCTTAATTGTTCCCAAGCAGAAAATTGGTTAATGAAAGCACACTACAGCTTTAGAAGGAATTCATGAGAAATGATGGTAGATTTTACTTGGGATAATATAAAACCATCTGCAAGACATGCTGTTAAATGCAGAAAGGTACAGACATAACTTAAGAGTGCTATTAATTATATGTTCTTCATTCCATAATTTTTAACGAAACATTTCTAAAACTGTCTGTACAAGTGAGTTTCTTTAGGTGTTAACTTCTTTTTTTCTTCATCAGGCCGATTTGCTTTGTTAGGGGTAATTTTTTGTTTTTAATAACCTTCAAGCTGTGTTGGTGAGCTCTCATCATATTATACTAAAAAAAACCTAAAATATCTTGGTTGCTTTCCACAACAGACATTTATTATTTGCTCCTCCTCTGTCTCTCCATGGCTCACCTGCAGCTGTTCTCTTTATTCAAGAACAAAGAAAAAACCCCAGCCTGGGAAGATGGCCTCACTACCAGTAAGATCCCTGATTCAACTCTGAAAGACTCTTCTCGGAAGTGCCAGGCATATGTCATTCCTGTTCAGATTTCACTGACCAAAGAAAGTAAAATGGGACATCTGATGTTTATGGAGCAAAGAAATATAATACTTTTACTGGGAGGAGAAGTAAATAATTAGGACCAACAATAATTTCACCTGCATAGCAAATGATTAAGAATATCTTTTTTCTTCTCCTACCCACTTAAGCCCCCATGTGACATCACCACTTCCTCATATCAGGGAGATCATATGATAGTTGTCTTTCTCTGCTTGACTTATTTCACTAAGCATGATACGCTCTAGTTCCATCCACGTTGTCGCAAATGGCAAGATTTCATTTCTTTTGATGGCTGCATAGTATTCCATTGTGTATATATACCACATCTTCTTGATCCATTCATCTGTTGATGGACATCTAGGTTCTTTCCATAGTTTGGTTATTGTGGACATTGCTGCTATAAACATTCGGGTGCATGTGCCCCTTTGGATCACTTCGTTTGTATCTTTAGGGTAAATACCCAATAGTGTACCCCTGGGGATAAAAATATATGTTTATAAAAAATAAAAAATTAAAAAAAAAAGAATATCTTTTTTCTTTTGATGAAAGGACATAAAATCATGCCTAAATATTGGGGGTTTTTAAAAACACAATGAAGCATGTTTCTTAAATGAAAAATATTTTCAAATATATAGTAAAGTTGAAATAATTTAACAACACTCATACACACAACACATGATTCTATCAAGATTTTCCTTTAAAACTTAATTTTTAAGTTACTTTTGAATTCTAGAAAGCCCATTCTCATGTATTAAAAGTAAACAGCACAGGTATTATTATGATTATCTTAAAAATAAGAAAAATGAGCTTCAGAACCACTTGCTAAGTCCGCTTACTAGTTCAGTGCCAAGCGCCAAGCTAACTTTGGCTGTATATGGTTTTCATCCAGGAACCTTTAAAATACTGATGCTTAGATCTCATCTCCAGAGATTATATTTATATATACATTATATGTATATACATACATATCACAGATTTATATACACATATACACACAGATATGTATATAACATATATATGTATTTAATATGTATGTATTATGTGTTAGAGTAACATATTTAACATTATATAAAATAATGCTTAGTATATAACATTCTGTAATTATAATATTTATTATAAATAGTGCATATAAACATACTCATATGTTTATTTTGATAAAAAGTGATATAAAATTTACTATCTTAATTTTTAAGTACACAGTTCAGTAGTGTTAGGTATATTCACATTGTGAAACAGGTCTCTATAACTTTCTTCTGGCAAATCTGAAACTCTATACCACCAAAAAACTCTCATTGCCTTCTCCTGAGCCCCTGGTAACCACCATTCTACTTTCCATTTTTATAAATTTGACTACTATAGATATATCATATCTATCTATATATATATATATCTTATTTATATATATCATATAGTATTTGCCTTTTGTGACTGGCTTATTTCTTCTACCATAATGTACTTGGGTTCATCTATGTTGTAGCTACATGACAGTATTTCTTTTCTAAGGCTCGATAATATTCCTCTGTACATGTGTACTACATTTTGTTTATCCATCCATCTATTGATGGACATTAGAGTTTCTTCCATTTCTTAGGTATTGTGATGAATGATCCTATGATCATGGATGTACAAATAATCTCTTTGAGATAAAAACTCTTAGTTTTGTTGATTTGTCTATTTTTTAAATTTTTTTTAAATTTTTAAGTTTTTAAATTTAAATTTTTAATTTTTAAAACTTTTTAAAATTTTTCTATCTCATTTATCCCTGCTCCAATCTTAATTGTTTCCTTTCTTGTGCTACATTTCGGTTTAGTTTATATGTTTTTTCTAATTTCTTGAGGTGTAAAGTTAGGTTATTGAATTTAAATCCTATTTTTTTTAATGTATCCATTTAGAGCTATAAACTTCCTTTATTGTACAGCTTTCATAGCATTTCCATGTTTTGATTTCATTTGTCTGAAGGCATTTCTTAATTTCTTTCTTTTTTTTTTTTTTTTT
>NC_081563.1:46635909-46721690 GCF_022355385.1 Mustela nigripes | reverse complement strand
CTCCACATCCTCGCCAGCATCTGTCATTTCCTGACTTGTTGATTTTAGCCATTCTGACTGGTGTGAGGTGATATCGCATTGTGGTTTTGATTTGCATTTCCCTGATGCCGAGTGATATGGAGCACTTTTTCATGTGTCTGCTCGCCATCTGGATGTCTTCTTTGCAGAAATGTCTGTTCATGTCTTCTGCCCATTTCTTGAACGACATATCAGATAAAGGACTAGTGTCCAGAATCTATAAAGAACTTAGCAAACTCAACACACAAAGAACATTTCTTAATTTCTCTTGAGAAATCTTCTTTGACCCATTAGTTGTTTAAGAGTATGCTGTGGAATTTTCATATATTTGTGGATTTTCTGGTTTTCTTGCTGCTATTTATTTTTAGTTTTATTCCATTATTATCATAGAAGTTACTTTGTATGTTCTCCACCTTCTTGATTTATTTAGACTTATCCTGCACTCACACACAGAAGCCAATACGGAGCTAGATCTTAAGACTTGAGCCAAATCAAGAGTTGGAGGTTGGGCGCCTGGGTGGCTCAGTGGGTTAAGCCACTGCCTTCAGCTCAGGTCATGATCTCAGGGTCCTGGGATTGAGTCCCGCATCGGGCTCTCTGCTCAGCAGGGAGCCTGCTTCCCTCTCTCTCTCTGCCTGCCTCTCCATCTACTTGTGATTTCTCTCTGTCAAATAAATAAATAAATAAAATCTTTAAAAAAAAAAAAAAAGAGTTGGAGGTTTAACTGACTGAGCCACCCAGGTGCCCCTCAATTTTTTCCTCATTTTTGAAGGACAGTTTTGCCAGAAACAGTATTCTTGATTAACACTTTTGTTTTCTCTTTTAGCTCTTTGACTGTATCATCTCATTTCCTTCTGGCCTTCAAGATACCTGCTGAGAAATCAGTTAGTCTCCAGAGTTCTTACAGCAATATTCTCATCCGGGTATTGTTATTAACTCAGTGTCTCAGTGGAAGAAGGAAGACCCAGAGCTGCCTAGTTCTCTTTTTTTCTCTTTCCACCTTTGGAAACTTTTCAAGATATGTATTATCCTATTATTCAGTATGTTGAATGCTATAATGTGACACTCAGGTCTTCCTTTCAGGATTGATGCTATCATTACTTTGGTTGCCAGACTTGTTGGCTACTGATGGCTCAGAATGGAGTCTCTTCCTGAGATTGCCTTAGAGAATTATCTTGCACAAGTTTACACTCTCACCAGAAGAAACCAACCTCCAGTGACTATTTTATATGGCAGTTCTAAAACTTCCCTAGTGCTTCAACAGGCCACAGTTCTGAAGGAGTGGATGAGTTTCAGAGTTCTTCATGGAATCAGTTAAAGCTGATCAGTCCTGTACTTCTCAGTCTCACTTCCCTTACTCTCTCACAGATGTTTATGAAAGCACGCTTCAGTAAATTTCCAGTATGCAAATATTTTTCTCAATCTTTCACAGGGAATCTGGCTGAAATAATTCAGATACATTCTTGTCTCTACCAAAATATTTCCACCTTGTTTTTCTACAAATCTGTCCCACATAAAATTGCTTTTTATCCTAATAAATCCTAGTATGTTATAATGAAAAGATATTTGCACATTATTCCTACCTTACTTTTAATGTATTACTTGCAGGAAAAAACATGCAAGACTTCAAAATACCCTAAATGCCATCCATCTTCATATTTCTTTCCAGCTAATTTCTATTTGATCAAATGGGATTACTTTTCTCACTCATGAAATCTATTAACCTTTTAATGATGCAAGTCTCTGATGCTTTGATAAACAAGACAAGGTGTTAGAAATATAAAATCAAATGGAATCAGCAAAGTTCAAGATAAATCTAAAACAAAACTATCCTAAAATTAATAGAAATGTTATGCCTTATTAAATGGAAAACAAATGGAGGAGTGTGAAAATGTCATCTCTTTTTCATATTATTTTATATTTCTAAGTGTGATATTTTAAGAACTTTTAGATCTCTCTTTAGGTCTCTAGCCTTTAAATAATGGCTATATAGTTTATTAAAAATATGAGTCCTCTCCTTTATCACTGTTATCTCTTTATTTAACTGTAAACATCATAAAGTTTAGTTCCTAAATTCAGCCCCATGGGAATGACATTCATTTCTGCATGACAATTTTCAAGACTACAAACATTAATTTGTTAAAAATTATGGTGAACAAGAAATCAGACAAAAATGCAAATTGCTATTAGAATATTCATTTGAAATATACTTATTAATAATCTTAACACTGCATGCAGTATTCAAAATTCTAATACTGTAATTAAATTAGCACTGTTTATGCATTCAGTATTTAAAGTCTGAAATTGCAAGCAATAACCATAAAATAATGTAATAAATAAATGATAATAACTAATTACCACAGAAATGGAATGAAACCATAGTAATAATCACAGCTTTTATTGACAACAGCTCCTTTATAGCACTCCAAATGGCTTGGTAATTCTACAAAGATTATTTTTACTACCGATAAAACTTTTGGTTTTGCCCATTAAATAAAGCAAGCAGTAGGTTTTCCCCCTTACTTATATGAGAACACTAATTTTTGTTTGTTTGTTTCTGTTTTGTAAACTGTTCATGAAGTAGTGCCGGCCTACTCATATTCATTTTGTGACCTGTACTACAGAATACAGAGGATAAAGTAACTGAAGACTACTTCAAATCATATAATTTTAAAATTACCAAAATAATGATTTCCAAGGGAATAATTTTGACTGGTTAAGCTACAAAGGAATAATCATCACACACACACAGACACACACACACACACACACACACACACACACACACACTTTTCCTATTTATTCCTTCTCATCTACTACCTAGTTTGTTATTTTTAAATCTAGAAAACCAAAAGTTAAGATTACAGAAATTTTCTAGAAACTAGGGAAGTACTTGAATATATGATTAAGATAATACTCGACTGGGGTGCCTGGGTGGCTCAGTTGTTAAACGTCTGCCTTCAGCTCAGGTCATGATCCCAGGGTCCTGGCATCGAGCCCTGTGTTGGGCTCTCTGATCAGTGGGGAACCTACTTCTCCCTCTGATTGCTGCTTCCCCTACTTATCTCTTTTTCTGTCAAATAAATACATAAAATCTTAAAAAAGAAAAAAAGATAGTACTTGACTAAGGGAGCATTCTTTGTGGTTCCTAATGAACAATTTTATTGTGCAACATAGAGAAAATGTAGGTAAAATCCACTATTTAAAATGGATGAAAGTTAAATAAAATATTATCCCTGATGAATTGTGTATTTAAATCTAAAGAGCAAAATAATAATACTTGTAGAAAAACTATAGAAGAGAACACCTTTATTACTTCAGCATTGGTAATGATTCCTTAAATAAGACAAATGAATTATTGACCATAAAAAAAAAGACTAAATTGGATTATTATAAAATTAAGAATTTTGTTCTTCAAAACATAAATTTAAAAGAATAAAATCAAGGCACATAGTGAAAGAAGAAATAATATTTACAAAAGACAAACAACTAAGGACCTGTCCCTCATGTAAGGGAGTACATATGCGTGTTTTTATATGAGTGTGTTCATATTCAATAGAAAGACAACACACAGAGGAAAAAAAATTGAACAAGAGACTTAAACAAGTATTTTACATAGAAGAATTTCCAAAGGTCAATAACCATATGAAAAATTCCTCATTATTAATAAAAATCGGTAAATGCAATGTATAACATAAAGAACTATAACACACATCTCTGGAGTGCTAAGAAGGATACATACTAATATCTTTTAGGGCTAGCAAGAAAGTAAAGAAATAGGTGCTCACATAAACTGTTCATGAGAATATAAACTGGAATGCCATTTTGGAAAAAAATTCACATTACTTATTAATGTTGAAAAGGTACATATTTTATGATTTTGTAATTACTCTCCCAAGAATAAACTCAAGAGACCTTCATTCATATGTGTGTTAAGAGACAGGAACAAACTGATCATGACAAAATCATTCATAATAGCTCTAAACCACAATGATCAACAAGTACAAAAAAAGAAAAACAAAACAAAAAAGCCAAAAAATTTAAAATTCACCATAAGTGAAATTGAAAAAAATTTGAATGTATTCATACAGTGAGACAATGTACTAGTTTGAAATAAATGAATTGAAACTACACATAACACATAGATGAATCTCACGATAATATAATTTTGAGTGAAAGAGCCTAGAGATAATTCTCTGTGATTCTGTGAATACAAAGTTAAGAAATACAATGACAGCAGCCAGTTGATGTGTTGGAGATCAAGGCAGTGTTTACCCTTCATGAGGACGGAAGGCAGAGTGATCCAGCAGGAACATCTGGGGATTTTTTATTCTGGCTAGTTCTAGACCTGGATGATGTTTTACTGATATTTACACACTTTGGAGAATTCTTTGAATTATACACTTACAGTTTGGAACCTTTTTCTGTGTTATGCTTTAAATATATAGATGCAGAGAATATACGGATACATGCTGAAATTCATGCTTCAAAAAATGTATTTTATGACATCAAGAATGTCAACAAAAATAATTTTCTTTTAGCCTCAAATATTCAATAAAACTTGGCAGCAGAAAGTCTATCAGTTGTATATGCTGATGAGGATCATACATTGTTAAAAATAGTTAGCAAAACTATATATTCCAAACCTATTACACTAAAAAAACACATTATATTAATCACAAGATTTCATGACCAGAATATATTTTCAATATAAAAGAAAAGCAAAAATTCCATTATAAAAATTAGAAATTTCTATCTAAGACATTTGAAAAAAATCAGAGAGAGATGACACCCATTTTTGGAGGGAATACATGAAAAAATATAAATTAGCATATCGCTTCCTTACTCTTTTTTCACAGCTCAGTTACATATTTAAAGAGATTTTTAAAGATGTATCAAAGTTTCTTTACAATTTTTTTGTTTCTACATATAGAAGTAAATAAATTATAGTTTTACTCATTCTTTTGAGTTAATGGATTTAAAAAAGATATAACACTCTCTAATTTTACATTTTTAAAATATAATATAATATGATAAAGCTTTAAGTTAAAAATAACTATTACAATATCCTTAAGGACTTTAGGGCTCAGATAGATTAAATAAAACATATCTTCTCTCTAAGAAGAGAATTCTTTATACTGGTAAACCTTTTACTGTGGGTCTGTTCAGCGTGGAAGAGCCTACATCCTACTAAGTTAGCTACATAGCTATTTGATTACTTCCATGTAATTTCATGTTTTACTGTATAATTTAATTTTAATTTTGAACTATACATCCTTGGGCAACATAGGTTTGAGGTACTAATGACATAACATTATTTCCATGTGCAATTCAAGGAAGTTTTTAGTTTACTCTTTCTTCTGTCATTTTTGATGTTATGACATTTTTTCCATGGTATGAGACATCTATATCAGTGGTTCTCAACCATGGCCAATTTGCTTCCTGGGAGACTTTTGAAAATACCTATAGATATTTTTAGTTGTCATAACTGGGTATGTGTGTGTGGCAGGGGAGAGGTTGCTACGAGTAGTAAGTAGAGGTCAGAGATGCTGCTGAATCTACAATGTACAGGACTGCTCCCTCTCCAACAAGGAATGATTAAACCAAACATCAGTAGTGTCAAGGTTGGGAAACCCTGGTCTATAGCCTAAATTAATATTATTATATTTAGCATCAAATTAGCCAAAAAGAAAAAAAAACTATCTGCTTTACTTTATTTACTTTTGTTTTTAGAGAGAGAGAGAGAGAGAGAGCAGGAGGGGCAGAGGGAAAGAGTGAATCCTAAGTAGGCTCCACCTCCCAGCACCGAGCCCAACAAGAGCTCAATCTTACAACCCTAAGATCATGACCTGAGCTGAAATCAAGAGTGGGTCACTCAACCAATTGAGCCACCACCCAGGCATCCCATTACTTTATACTACAAACTTATCTTTTTAGGAAACAGTTACTTGGCATAAGTTTTTGCAATGACTATTTCTATTTAGCAACATATAATATGTACCATGAGTCAAACAACCTTGGGAGCATTATGCAATATGGGATCTCAGAGTAACTTAAAAAAATGTGTCAGGGAGTATAACTATCATTTTTTTTAAAAAACGAATAAAGAAGGGCTCAAAGGTATTAGGTCAGTTTCCCATATAATATCGATATTAAGTGGAAGTGTTGAACTCATTGCCCATACTTTTACTCCAAAATCAGTTTGCTGTTCACAGAGAAGGAAAAGAATAAAACTCAATAGCATGTATCATATACTTTCCAAATGGTTACATGTAGGAAGAAATTATCAGTTTAAATATACTTAACATAACTTAATATAAATCTCCCTACTGAATGTGCATTAGCTCATTTCCCTGCTCTAAGAATACAAGCTTTATCTCATACGTGAGAGCATTCCCAGTCTATCCAGACATCTTCTTGTAAGGCAGTTGGAGGCATTAGAAAAATCAAGTTTATGGAATTGACAGTAGGATTTGTGGAGTGCTGAAATCTACATTATACTCTAAGAGCATGTACATATTTCACCTTTTACTGTCTTGTCAGTCCTCCTGTGTCCTTTGTCCTGTCCCTGGTCATGGCCTCTAGCAGGCTGATATCTTGATTCAGGGACAATGATATTAAATCCTTTTTTTCCCCTTTAATTAGACACTCTATTAATAAACATTTTTTCTATGATTTTTATTGGACTCATTCTCTTCTATCCTATTGTCATTAGGATAACTTATTACTATTGTTCCTTGGCTTTATGTTAATGTCTCAGAACTGCACAAAATTATAAACATATGATAGACTTTCTATGAAATGGTGTTGTTCTTTCCACAGATATTCTTACACCTTATGGTTCAGTTTTTCACATCCATCTTACAAATCCCCTTAGCCAGTCTTATATTTTTCTTGGCATTTATCAGTGCCTAATATCATAGTCTCATTAGTATCTGGTAAACAAGAGCAGATTCTTGACTCCTAGAGGTAAGTCTGTCATGTAACTCCTTCATAATAAAGATTTGTAAAAAATGAACAAAAGGGGTAGTCATACTGAGCATTTCCAGCCTGTATCCAGGCAACCCCCATAAGGGCTTCCTCAAAAAATTATTTCTTGTTGTTTGTACCCATACAAATTTCTTTACAAGGATTGTTGTTTTCTGGCATCTAATGTTATGCAGTAAATATGAAGTTAAATTAATTCTAAAAAAATGCCAAATAATTTTGATAAATGAACTCACTCTATGACACTCCTGTGTACATATTATTTTTTCTGTTAACATTTTGATCATTGTTTCACTGAAATTTTTTGTATTTAATTGATTCATTTAAGATTTTATTCTGACAAGTGGTCGATAAGCATTATCAGATTTCCACAGGGCACACACTCATAAAAGTTTAACAATCTCTGATATAGAAGTAAAACTGCTTGTTCACTGGCTGTGACTATCTTAAACTTTAGAGGTAATGTCTAAATATTTTCGGGAGTGCTATTACCAATGCATCTTCCCAAGGGCAGAATGTGAAATTGCCCTGGAACTGCTATATATCTGCAATATCTCTTCATATTTCCAGACCTAAAATTTTGCCTGTCTGATAGAGGTTTGAATTTAATTTGCGTTTCTTTGATCCAGAGAATTTAAAACCTTTCTAAATATTTTTTTTTTACTAATTGAATTTACCTGTAATACAGTTTTATCCAAATGTTTTCCTCATTATTCTCTTTAGCTGTTTTTATATTTATCTGTAAGCTGTCATGACAATGGTATTTTTTCATTAATCTCTGTGTCAAAAATTGCAGTCACATTTATACATTATACATTTATACATTACTTTCTGCCACATTATGACCTATTTTTTCAAATTATATATTTTTCTGGTGCAATATTTGATCATTATGGAATAAATTTATTTAATCCATAATAATTTTTTATAAATATTTTTCCCATGACATTAATTTAGACATATCAACTCTTTGGTTCCCATTCGCATGCTTTATATTTTTACAGCCATTTTTTAGTAGATTTTATTTATTTTTTTGTCAGAGAGACAGAGAGAGAAAGAGAGAGAGAGTGATCGCACAATTGGGGGGGGGGGGGCAGTAGGCAAAGAGAGAAACAGTCTCCCTGCTGAACAAGGAGCTCGATGCAGGACTCTATCCCAAGACCCTGGGATCATGATCCAAGCAGAAGCCAGAGTTAGTTTAATTGACTGAGCCACCCAGGCATCCCTTTTTAGAGCCATTTATTTTACTCTTTCTTTATTCTTTGGGTTAATTGCATGATTCATCTTCATAAATAGTCTGAATTTTTAAAAATAAGTCTATTCTAAAATTCTACTTTTTTTTCCCCTAATGGAGCATTTGATCCATATAAAACTAATGTAATTACTAACATGTTTCAGCTAAGTTTACTACTTCATTTATGCATTATATTTTCCTTATTTTATCTGTGATTTTTCTCTCTCAAGTTTTCCAACTGGATTATTTTTTATCATTAATTTTATGGTCCTTTCACCAATGTGAAAGTTTTATATTTGTTTCATTTGTTACCCTTAAAAATAAAACATATATTTTTATTTTATCAATATATAATTTTAATTTTAAAAATCCCCTTTCTCACCAATAACATTGAAAGTCCTGTTACTTACACACTTTACAATTCACTTACATGTTATTTTCCTTGACTTTTAATTCTCACATTTTAAATAAAACCTCAGAAGGTATTACTATTATTTCCTATATTTTTATCACACTTTGGCTCTATACTAATCTGCTAATCCATCAGTAATCATTCTCCATCTGCCTGAGTTATACCATTTGGAATTTTATTTACTGAGACTTTAATATAATTAACTTGTGTGTATGTGAGTGTGTGTGTGTGTTTTAGAAATATGTTTTTATTGCATCTTTGTTTATGGAATACATTATTACCAATTTTAGAATTGCTGGTTGGCAATTATTTTTACCAACTCACTGGAGGATCATTTTTTCCAGAGAAGATACCTTTTATTTCTGCAAGGTCTAAAAGCCTGTGGAAGTCAGAGACCATTATAAATGACAATTCATCATGGGGCTGAAAATCCTAACTACAGGAAAAAAAAAAAAAAGCCCATGAAACAGGTGTCTAAAGCCAAGATTTCTTGAGTTGTTCTTTTTTTTTCCTGTTTTTTTTTTTTTAATTTATTTTATTTTATTTTTTTTTGACTACTCCACTTTTGTAGTCTCTTGGAAATGGGGGTTATTATAGTGAAGAATTGGGTTTCTCTCTTTAATTTTCATTCTAATTTTGTGACCTTAAGACCCTTTATTAGAAGTGACCAGAACCTGGGCTTTCATCTCCTTTCCTAGACCTTGACCTTAAACCTGGACCTCCTAGGTCCACTTAGACCTTGAATGTGGGCATTCATCTCCTTTTCCCTTAAAGCCACTGGCTTAAAGCCTCAATTTGCTTTGACCTTAAAAACTCCGTCAGGGTAAAAGTTATTTGGGAGATATTTTTCTTTTCTCTCTAGATTTTAGCATTCTCCCAAATTTAAGTGATAATTATCTGTTTTCTCATCAAGCTCTTTAACACTCCTAACAAATTAGAAACCTGATATGGGTTTGATACCAAGATCCCAGTATCATGGCCTAAGCTGAAGGCAAAGGTTTAACCGGCTTAACCAGCTGAGCCACTCAGATGCCCCCCAATTATTTTAAATTCTCAAAATGGAATTCAAGATTAAGATATAACAGGGTTTTTTTATTTGGTTGGTTGGTTTGGTTTGTTTTCGTTTTGTTTTGTTTTGTTTTGTTTTGAGATAGCGTGTGAAGTGCGAGCAGGTCAAGCATGGTGCCCGACACAGGGCTTGATCCCACAGCTGTAATCAAGAGTCAGACACTTAATTGACTGAGCCACCCAGGCACCTTTAGATATTATAATGTTATTTTTGAAAAAGGCAGTAAATGGGGCAGCTGGGTGGCTCAGTGGGTTAAAGCCTCTGCCTTCGGCTCAGGTCATGATCTCAGGGTCTTAGGTTTGAGCCCCACATAGGGCTCTCTGCTCAGTGGAGAGCCTGCTTCACCCTGCCTCTCTGCCTCCTTGTGATCTCTCTCTCTGTCAAATAAATAAATAAAATCTTAAAAAAAAAATTTTTAAATGCAGTAAAGAAATAAACTAAATAAACAAAACAAGCAAAACAAACTATAATAATAACAGCAACAACTAAACCAAATGGAAGATTTAGGGGAATGATAGTTAATGGTGTGTCATTCCTAAAGAAAGTTGAAAAAAATTGATAGAGGGCCAAGTAACCACATACACACCCAATCCATTACATGGGAGGTATTATTGGTGGATGTATTAGGAGAAAGAGAACCACAAAAAGAAGGAAACTACCTCTTTATTGAAGCCTTAATGCACATAAAGTATTTTAGAGTACATCTAGTAAAAATAATAGCATCTCTTAAGGCGTATTTTAGAGTCTAAGGGATTTTTCCCTTTTACAGAGAGACTTTTTGAAACCCGGTGTGATTTTTTGGAGACAACTCTCTTGATCTGAACACAGATAGTTTTACTGTTCCTAGTTAAATATTTAAAGATTCATTTATGGCATTCAGTGATGGTTCTTTAAATATGAGAGGATACATGGCTTTCCTTATTGAAATGAATAATGGACCATTGTTCTTTTTCTCTTGATCTAGTTCTAATATACGTTAGGCATTACATGAACCTGGCACTTCTAGGAATATAAAAAGTTACATTCAGGATTTAATAGGATGTGGGAGCATGCTTCTTAGCATATCATGCAATAGAATCCAACTCATAAAACTCCACTGCTTTTCTTCTCTCCATTAAAGAAAAAAATGGATGGTTATCTCAAAAATTGCAACTAGAATAATATAAAGAAAAAAATTGAAATCGCTTTGACTCCTTCATCCCATAATCATTATATGCAAACGTGCATTTTTTTCTAGGATTGATTGATCTATGACTGTTTTCACAACAGTGAAAACCCCACATGTGGGAAAAAATAAATTTTTGAAAATAAATTTTTCATAATCTATGTTTACATGTCATGGACTCTCTAAAATTGAAAACACTGTTCTTTTTATTTTATTATTTTATTTAACTAATACTTATTGAGTTCCCAGTGTTAGATAGGGACTGTTATAATCACTGGGATACAAGAAAGAGTCAAATAGACAAAAATCTTTGCCTTCATAGCAATGAATCTGCAATGGTGAGGGGCAGGGCCCAGGGCTGAAGAACAGTGCACCTAAGTCTGCGCCTCCTCCAACTGTGTGATTTAAGTGACTTACTTCATGCTAGTCCAGACCCTGAATCAGGAGAAAAACTCTGTGATCCTCGGTTAGGCTAAAATTTCTCAGATAGAGCCACAAAAGTACAATCTATAAAATGACATTAAAAAATTGGGTATCAGGGTACCTGGGTGACTGAGTCAGTTAAGCATCAGCCTTTGGCTCAGGTCATGATCGCAGGGTACTGGGATCGAGCCCCACGTGAGGCTCCCGGCTCAGTGGGGAGTCTGCTTCTCCCTCTCCTTTTGTCTCTCCCCCACCCACTCCTGCACACTCTCTCTCTAAGAAATAAATAAAATCTTTAAAAAAATAAATTGGACTTCATTAAATTAAAATCTTCTGTTCTTCAAGGGAGACTGTTAAGAAAATGAAAAAACAAACCACAGATTGAATGAAAATATTTGCAAATCACAGGTCTCACAAACAGCATATAAAGAACTCTCAAAACTAAGTAGCAAGAAAACAACTCAATTAAAAAATAGGCAAAAATATTTAAACAGTCACTTTACCAAGAAAGATACAGTGATGGCAAATAAAAACATGAGAAGATCTTCAATAGCATTAGTCATTAGGGACATAAAGTTAAGCCACAAGGACATACCACTACATACTTATTAGAATAACTACATTTTTTTAAATTACTGTACCAATTGTTGGGGAGGATGTGTTGGCACTGGAACTTGTGTACAATATTAGAAAAAAATGTAAAATGGTATATTCACTTTGAATATGGCTATTATGTGATTTTCCTTTTATGTCAATGTTTTTTTTTTTTAAGATTTTATTTATTTATTTGACAGAGAGAGATCACAAGCAGGCAGAGAGAGAGGAGGAAGCAGGCTCCCTGCTGAGCAGAGAGCCTGATGCAGGACTCGATCCCAGGACCCTGAGATCATGACCTGAGCCGAAGGCAGCGGCTTAACCCACTGAGCCACCCAGGCGCCCTATGTCAATGTTTTTGACTGCATAACAAATCACCATAAAACTGTGATTTCTAACAATATTATTTGGATTTAATTTCATATGTATATTTACACATATATATTTGTTTGGGGAATGATAGTTAATGGTGTGTCATTTTTTTCTGTTTCACCTTGTGATTGAACTGAATTGTCCTGGCAACTCTCTATTTAAGCATCTCTAATAATACCACCTTCTTAGTCAAAAAATTTCCATTATTACATGTTTGCATAGATATTACTAGGCTCCTTTTCTATAAACATATTGAGCATCAGAGAGGTATGATTTCTGGAATACTAGTGATGTTGGATTCATTGAAACTTCTTCCAGAATAGACACTATTCTTGCATCAGACAAAAATTTATTTTTTTCTTTCAGTTTTATTGAGATATAATTGACATATAGCAGTGTATGTTTAAGCTATATAGCATAGTGGCTTGACTTACATACACTGCAAAATGATTTCCACAAAAAAAGTTGTTAACATCCATCACCTCACGGATTAATAAACCAACGAACCAACAAAACAAACAACAAAAAGAAAACAAATATTTTTCTTTTCCTTGAGATGAGCACTTTTGGAATTTGCTTTCTTAGCAACTTTCAAACATACCATACAGCAGTGTTCACTACAGTCCTCATGTCTGAGATGTAGTTAGGTCAGTTTGAGACTGGTTATTTTGGATACCATTATTCACGTATTTGGTGTTGGGCATTCTGGTGATTTAGGTTGCCTGAAATGGGCTTTTATTTCTCTAGGGTGTTGTTACTCTCTAATGGTTTTAAATATCACTTTTTAAAATTCAGCTTTCGTAATTGTTATAGTCTATAATCTTAGTTCAATATAAACTTCTCTGTCATCTTAAGAATAGAAGTTTCAATCCCAAACTTAAAAACTAGGTCTTTACCATAGAGATATTGGCATTTTTTATTTCTGTCTTCCATGTATCTTATATTTGACTTCATATTTTCTATATCTGTATCATTTTCTGTTAAGAAAAGAGTTTTCACATCAACTCTTCCAGTTCAATAATTTATTGTTGGTTCTGTCCCATTTTTTAAATTTAAAATATTACATTTTTTATACTTTGGGGTTCCATGTGAATCTTCATAATTGCAAGTATTAACTTCATGTCCTCAATAGCTTTCTTTCATCTATTATAAGTCTATTCGGCTTGTCACTCTCATTGTAACAGTGGTTGTAATCCTCAATTATCTAATTATTTTTCCATTAGTTCATTTCCCTTGATGAGACCAGCCACTTTGGCAGTTAATATATACCTGAGGAGAGTGGCAGATGTCCAGGTCCCTCATGCCCTTCTGGTAAATTTAACTTGGTGTGGGTCCCAAAGCAGAAGGTCTCAGTGCCACAGTTTGGGACTGGCCACCTCCATTGGCTATGTACCACATCTTGCCTTGATCTATCCTGAGCTTAGGCACTGGTTTTCTTTAAAAAATTTTTTTTTTTTTTTCCAGCACATTTGGCAGGTCCTAAGCAGGAATTTCTGACTAGACACTCATGTTCTAGAGATATGTTTATTTCCAATTTTGACACCTGAATTTCCTCTACACTCTTGCTATTTCCCTCACAGAGCAGGCCAGAATTGCCTTTTTTTTTTTCTTGCCAAGAGTGACCCTTACATTAAAAATTATTATTAAGTGTCATATTCTTATACTTCCCCATGGTTTTTGTGGCATCTCCAGGCTTGGAACAAAAGCCAGCTAGTTGCCTCAATTCTAGTTTATTATTTCTCATTTATTAAAAGTATACATCACTGATAGGCTATACTTAAATGGCATAATAATTTTTGTTTCTCAATATGACCACAAAAAAATAAAATAATGATGAACAGAAGCTAGTACTATGTTAAAATATATCTGCTTTCCAATTTTACTAATTAACCGTGATTTTCCAACTTGCATACGCATTGTAATTACACAGAGGACTTGCTAATACACAAGTTCCTAAGTCCCTAACACCAGAGTTGTTGATTCTTACATCTGGGGTGGTGCCAGAGAATTTGCATTTCTAACAAGTTCCCAGGTGCTGCTTCTGCTGCTGTATCATTACTATAAAATAATAAGGTTTGACTTGTAACACTTACATTAGCACAACAGAAAGGCAGCTTCATCTGAGCCCAGGGTTTACTTATTGTCAGCCAAGTAAGTTTCAAATTTTTTGATTATTCTTTTAGTATTGCCTGAAAGATTTCAAACTATTTCCACAGTAGTCAACTTGATATACTGCCTTCAACGACATGTACACAAATCCTGCATGCATGAATATGGTTAGTTGGCACTCTGAGAGATAGAGATAGAGAGAGAGGGAGAGAGAGCGAGCGAGCGCGCGATTTTAAGAAATTGGGAACTGGCAAGTTAAAAATATGCGTGGCTAACCTGTAGGCTAGAAATGGGCAAGAATGTTGCAATCTTGAGTTGAAGGCAGTTTGGAGGTCTGGAGGTAGCATTACTTCCTTCCTTCTCTACTTTAAAGGTCTTTGACTGACTGGATGGAGTCTACCGACTTTATGGAGGATAATCTGTTTTACTCTGTCTACTGATTTGGACATTAACCACTTCTTTTTTATTTTTTTAAGATTTATTCATTTATTTCAGAAAGAGAGCACACATGTGTATATGTGAGCAGGGGAAGGGGCAGAGGGAGAGGAGAGAGAGAGAATCCTTAAGCAGACTCCCCACTGAGCACAAAGCCCAAAGTGGGGTTCGATCCCAGGACCCCAAAATCGTGACTGATTTTGAGTCAAAACCAAATAGCTGAATGCTCAACTGACTGAGCTACCCTGGAACCTCAAATGTTAATTATTTCTTAAAAAACATCTCCACAGCAACATCTAGACCAGTATTTGACCAAATATCACATACTATAGCATAGCCCAGTTGACACATAAAATTAACCTTCATTCTGCCTGACATCTAGTTTCATTTATTTGATGGTCATTTCCAATAGAGATCTAAGGGAGAGAGAAGCATGAGGTCAGGGAAATTAGCCCTTCGATTTTCTACTGGATGCATTAGCATGGATCTCACAGCCAGCCAAGGACACATTTTATAGATGACCCTGTCTGTCCAGTTCTAATTTACTCTCATTTTCTTTTTCTCATTCCCACTATGGGGTGGTGAAAGACTGCATTCTACCTCTTGCGAGTTCAGTGGTAGAGTACCCTTTGTGGTTTGCCTAACTCTTCTCATATCTTTGAAAATAGCCCCTTTTTTATAAACTCTTCTCAAATTAGTCCAATTGGACCATGCTCTCCTTTTCCATTCAGAAATTGACAAACTATGGGATTGGGATTGGGATTAATGGATTATTCCTTTGGATACTCTAATCTGTTTAAC
Organism: Mustela nigripes; assembly: GCF_022355385.1. Taxonomy (NCBI): domain Eukaryota; kingdom Metazoa; phylum Chordata; class Mammalia; order Carnivora; family Mustelidae; genus Mustela; species Mustela nigripes. Next base: position 46,706,071 of record NC_081563.1, on the reverse strand, counting down.
AAAGTTAAGGATTGTTCTTCCCCTTTTTAGGGATTTTATTTTCAATTATAGAGACTATAATATAATTCCCAGTTTTACCTTTGAATCCCCTTTGTTTGCGAGGTTATCATTTCTCAACCCTCGACTGGTTATATTAGCACCGTGAAACAGACTTGATATTTAGAAATACAACAAGTACTGAAATTGAGCTGATTAATACTACATAAAATATAAAACAATCTTCACTATCAAACTGCTTCAATCATACCAGGAAATATAAGACTAGGCTTTCTTTAAGTCAGTAATTGGTGCCATTTATGCAAATGTGTTAGGAAAATATGGTACTTTGTACACTCCCCTGCCCCACATCCATGACTTGTATGACTTAAATAGAAATTACATTGCTTCTTGCCTTGATAGGCTTGGAGAAGCCAGCACTACATCTGTATCTTTTCTATAGATTCAAAGCAATGTTCTCCAGTTCTGCTTGCTGCTTAGTGTACTTACCATCTCCTGCACCCCTGCCATATGACACAACCTGTCTTCTTGCCTTTGCCTAGCCAGTTACTGACAGGATTTTTACAAGACTTTAACATAAAAACATCAAGAGAAAAAAAAAACTTTGTGAGCCCCATATAGAGTTTAAGGTAGAATTGATAATATGATACATCAAAACCATGATAAACACAGACTTTCCACTTATTTGCGATTGCATGCATATTTGATTTTCCAAATGGAGATTTTAGAACCAAGTAGCACAGAAGGTCATAAGTATTTTATGATTATTCACCTAAACTTATTTTAATAATAGATATATAAAATTACATCTACTGGCTGTAATATAATTTAATAGCAATTCTATTTTTTACATATTGGATTCCTTCCACATATTAGCAATTAAATGACCCCTGATAATTATTCCTTTTTTGTAAACTCAAATGTTAATCTCTGAATATAGACATAAAATAAATTTTTCTTTTTAAAAGATTTTATTGATTTGTTTGAAAACAGAGGGAGAGGGAGAAGAAGACTCCCTGCTGGGCAGAACCTTCCCCCCGCCAATGTAGGGCTTGATCTCAGGACCCTGAGATCTTTCCTCTGTGTCTGTACATCCCTGGTGTCACTTATGTGCCCAAGTTCTCTCTTTTTATAGAGATACCAGTAAAACTACATTACGGTCAACCTGTATGACTCATTTAAATTTAATTACCTTTTGAAGGCCCTATTTTCAAAGGCAAGAACTTCTTGAAATACAAGGGGTGCCTGGATGGCTCAGTGGGTTAAAGCCTCTGCCTTCAGCTCAGGTCCTGATTCCAGGGTCCTGGGATCGAGCCCTGCATCAGGCTCTCTGCTCACCAGGGAACCTTCTTTCCTTCCTCTCTCTCTGTCTACTTGTGATCTCTGTCTGTCAAATAAAAAAATAAAATCTTAAAAAAAAAAAGTGAATTCTTAACTGACTGTACCACCCAGATGCTCCTATAATAAATTCTTTATTACTATGTATACAAATTTCCTAGGGTTGCCATAACAAAATATCATAGACTGTGAAGTAAATAGCACAAATTTATTTTTTCATGGCTTTTATTTTTTTAAGATTTTATTTATTTATTTGAGAGAGAGTGAGTGAGAGAGAGCATGAGAGGGGAGGGTCAGAGAGAGAAGCAGACTCCCTGCTAAGCAGGGAGCCTGATGTGGGACTTGATTCCAGGACCCTGAGATCATGACCTGCACGGAAGGCAGTTACTTAACCAGCTGAGCCACCCAGGCGCCGAGGAATTTTTTCACAGTTCTAAAAAGGCTAAGTCCTCACATGGTCTTTCCTCTGTGTCTGTACATCCCTGGTGTCACTTATGTGCTCAAGTTCTCTCTTTTTATAGAGATACCAGTAAAACTACATTACAGTCAACCTGTATGACTCATTTAAATTTAATTACCTTTCGGGGGTCCTATTTTCAAAGGCAAGCACTTCTTGAAATACAAGGGGTAAGGACTTCAATATGTGAATTTTGAGGGTACACAATTTATCCCCAAACCCAATATTTCAGATAAAATAAGAATATATACCTGCATTTGCTCATTTGTGCAAACAGAGTATAGAAAGGATAAATGAAAAAGTAATGGGATGCTTTCCTACAGGGGTGTGTGGTGATGGTATGGTAAGGATAAAGATGGGACAGATTATAAGGAATGGAGAAAAAGATGACACTTCCCTGAGTTTGCCCATCAGACATTTGGAGGTAAGTTAATATTTTAGATAGATAGATGATAGATAGATAGATAGACAGACATAAAGGAATCACCAGTGATAGAGGGAGAAATGGAAAATAAATAATGAACTACATTTCAAATGACTAACATAAGTTTTTTTTTTAAGTTCTTCTATTTATTTATTCATGTATTTATTTGACAGAGTAAGAGAGAGAGAGGTCCCAAGTAGGCAGAGAGGCAGGCAGGGGTGGGGGGAGCAGGCTCCCCACTGAGCAGAGAGCCTGATGTGGGGCTCGATCCCAGGATCCTGAGATCATGACCTGAGTCAAAGGCAGGGGCTTAACCCACTGAGCCACCCAGGCGCCTCTGACTAACATAAGTTTGATTAAATATATGACATATATATAACATCAAATTATGTATATGCATTTATTCATCTGTATATCTACCTATGCATTGTATTCATTAGTAGCTCTTTATAATATGAAATATATGAGATACTTGGTTTTCTTGTTTTGTTTTTTAGAGAAAGACAGACTGCCACATGTAGTGCCTCATTTGGGTGTGTCTGGAGTCTTGGAATCTTGACTACCCTGCGTTCTCCTACATATATACCATGAGAACTTGTTTGGAGGTTCCAGCAGGGGAGTGCAGCAACTCCTATACCCTTGACTGAAGAACAGTCCTCCCCTGTGGTGGAAAGTCCTCCTCTTCCCAGCATGCAGCTTCAGGAGGGAAGCACATAGAGTGGTGAGGGAGGAAGGGGACACCTGCCTAGCCAGCCACATCAGCTGAATCAACCCTGGATATCCAGTGGGGTGACAGATGTTGCAGCTAAATTGCCCTCACATCCATAGATACTTTATATGTTTTACATATATTGTAAAATTTAACAGTTTTGTTTTTCATATTCTTTGTATATATTATCAATTGTCACTTGACTCTTTTATATTTACTTAAAAGCATTTATGAGATATTATGCATTTATGCAAATTACTCCCCTTACATTTTTTTTTTTAAGATTGTATTTATTTATTTGAGAGAGAGAGAGCAAGAGCAGCAGGAGAGGGAGAGGCAGAGCCCCCACCAAGCAAGGAGCCCAACATAGGACTCAATCCCAGGACACCTAGATCACAACCTGTGCCAAAGGCAGCCACCCAACAGACTGAGCCACCCAAGGGTCCCACTCCCTTTACTTCTTTTATTCTCTCACTACTTCTATTCATGGAAAAGCTTCCCATTTATAATACCAAATGCAGGGGCATGTGGCTGACTCAGTGGGTAGAGCATGTGACTAGAGATCTCAGGTTGTGAGTTCAAGCCCCATGTTGGATATGTAGTCTACTTAAAAAAAATAAAAATAAAATAAAATTGTCTTTAAAAAAGACCAGATGCACACTCAGTACTATTAGCATCAATATATTTGTGGCGATATTCCCTTAAATTTTATATTTACATATATAATTATGCTTCTGTATTTCTATTTTGACATATTGCAATTTTTCAATTTCAACTGACAGGGGCACCTGGGTGGCACAGTCAGTTAAATGTCTGTCTTCAGCTGAGGTCATGTTGCCAGGACTGGGATCAAGCCCCACATTGGGTTCTCTGTTCAGCAGGGAGCCTGCTTTTCCCTCTCTCTCTGCCTGATGCTCTGCCTACTTGTGAACTCTCTCTCTGTCAAATAAATAAATAAAATGTTAAAAGTAAATAAATACATTAAAATAAATAAGTAAAATATTCCATTTCAACTGATAGTCCTGACCATATTTGAATGACATATCTATACCCTATTTTCACAAAATATTTTATGTAAGTATTTATGTGTATATATTTATTTATAAAAATAAAACATCTTGTATATTTATACTTTATAAAAATTACAGTGTCTGTTTCTGGACTCCAATTTATTATTTGGCTCTTTTCTTTGAGTAAAATCATAGAGAGAAAACATGATTTGCAAGAGCATAAACTTTCTTCATTGTGAGAAAAAATATTCAACTGTTTAGGCAAAATTTCTAGTTTATTGTAACAGCTTTTAAAAATTATATGTAAGGATAAATTGCTCTGAAGACTGAAGAAAATGAAATAGCTTTTAATGGATTCAACAAAATTAAAGTTATTTTATTAGCAAATATATTGAAAATATTTTTTCATTCTTTTTGTGATTGCCATGCAATCAAATCCATTTATTTGCATTAAAGAATTTCTTATTGTTACTATCAGTTGTTTGGTTTGGTTTGGTTTGGTTTGGTTGTTTTCTGAAGAAACTCAGGACTGAAGATACATTTCCTGATTTGCCAATGCATTCCCATATTTAGGCTCAGAAGAGTGAGAAAGTTTAAGTACTAATTCTCTATGTAAACTTTTCCTTTTGAAGAGTTCTGTTCTGCCGTGAGTACAGATGGACTGGTATGGATAACTTTATAGATAGGTGGGGATGTTGTATAGCCATGCCTATAAACAGAGGCCAACAAACACTCTGCTAACAATTCAAGGAGAATTCACTTATTTCAGTAATATACCAGAATTAATGCCAGGTATATGTATCAATGATTGGTCCCTTCCTGTTTCTTCTGGGAGATACTATTGAATAATTTCCACTTCTTTGGTATTCAAAAGATGTTTTTATCTTATAGGATCATAAGACCAGAGTTTTTACTGTCCTCTAATTCTACTTGTTTATGTCCATAAGTTGTCCATTGACACTTAAAATTTGCTGTGGAAATTTTAGTGGAATACATTATCCTTTCATCCAGGTGTAAAAGTCCACTATCTTTAAATCAATATTCAAATCTACCCATAAAACTCATCAGAGCTTATTAAAATATTACTGATATATTATTCAATATAATCTGCCAGAATTGCAAACACATTTTGTAGCTACTCTTCTCCACAGAGGACTTCTAAAGTAATCATATATGTAATAATGAAAACAATACCATTAGTGATAAATGCAATATAAAGATTTATTAAAATGTAAGCATTATGAATCTCAAATATTATGAACTATAAACCCTTGTTTCTAGAAAGTTGGTATAACATCAGGTTGTGTCTATAATTCAAGTAACTTGAGTTTGTGTCTCTGTTTTGACATTTAATATACTTTGACACCCTCATCAAGTTTCTTACCTTGAATAACACTCTACTCTAGAATTTTTTAGACACTGATCTCTCAGGATGATATATAATACCTCAAAATTGTAGATAAAGTAAATGCATAGGGAAGACGGATTGTGAGGACTTCACAAGTTTTCTCAGTCGTGGCCTCAGTTTGGATTCTCCACAAAATGCGGTTATAAACCTGAAGAGAAGCACTAAAGAGTAGAGGAGAAAAGAATCTACGTTCATTACTAAGATAGATGGAGTGTAGCTAATAAATAAATCATTTGTACAATTTCTGAATCTTCTAGAGATTTTCATTTGGATAGTGATAGCATTTTCTTTTCCTCTGGATATTTAAAGAAGACAATATGCATAGTAGAGTAAATAGGTTTGAAAACTCATTTTGCTATTTTTTATTTAGTAAAGAAAGTTAGCTAGCTGTCAGTTGTTTTAGTTGATCTCCTTCTTTCTTTCTTTCTTTCTTTCTTTTTTTTTTTTTTTTTTTAATGTATCCTCTTTTCCCTACAGAGAACACTGCATCTTCCAGAAATCACCTTTGAGATACTTGGAAATGTTCATCCATGGGTGGTTTAATATATTGTCTATTAAGGTGTCAACTGGAGGTGCAGGTTGCGTAGAGTAGTGATGTAAACAATTGTGTTTTAAAATATAAACTATCATAGGGGCGCCTGGGTGGCTCAGTGGGTTAAAGCCTCTGCCTTCAGCTCAGGTCATAGTCCCGGGGTCCTGGGATCGAGCCCCACATCGGGCTTTCTCTCTGCGGGGGAGCCTGCTTCCTCCTCTCTCTCTCTGCCGGCCTCTCTGCCTACTTGTGATCTCTGTCTGTCAAATAAATAAATAAAATCTTTAAAAAAAATATATATATATATATATATAAACTATCATAACTGTTAAAATATCTGGGTAGTGAATGAGCAATTTTGCTTCTTAGAAAATTAACTGCATCAGCATAGAAAAGTTTAAAGGGGAGTAATACTAAAGGAAAGTTTGTTTGTCAGTTGTAGTAACTGAGCTGAGATATAGTGATTTGAACTAAGGGAAAGTAATAGAAATGGGAATAAGCTAAATTCAAGAGAGGTTAAGGAAATGTTTTGACAAAATATAGTGACTTAGAGGTTGGGAGTATATGAGCAAGAAAATGGCAATATTTTTTATGGGAAAATTCATGGTAACGTTAACAGAGATTGAGAATACAGGAGGAGGAGCAGGCTTTTTAGACGGTATTATTATTTCTGTTTGGACACAGATTTTTTGATTTTTTGAATTTTTTTTATTTTTTGAAGAGTATGTTCCTAGAAACTGACATTTTTCTCCCCAGAACTTTCTGCTTTATCCCCAATTTAGCAACACTACTTACACAGATTTTTTTTAATTTTGTGGTTGATTTTTATTTAAGAAAAATAATGTAAAACCCATACATGTTAACATTGATAAATTCTTGGCTCCTGGGTAGCTCAGCGCATTAAGCCTCTGCTTTCGGCTCAGGTCATGATCTCAGGGTGCTGAGATCGAGCCCTGAATCGGGTTCTCTGCTCAGCAGGGAGCCTGCTTCCCCCCTCCCTCTGCCTGCTTCTCTGCCTACTTGTGTTCTCTCTCTCTATCTCTGTTAAATAAATTAATAAAATATTTTTAAAAATTGATAAATTCTTTGTGTATACATATATATGTATATTATATATAAAACCTATATAAATATTTTCTATATTCTCCTGTATTTTAATTAATTTTTAAAGTTTTATTTATTTGCTCAACAGAAAGAGAGAAATAGAGAGAGGGTGTGTGCCCATGGTGGGGGTTGGGAGGACAGAGGGAGAGGGAGAGAGAGAATCTTAAGCAGATTCTGCTGAATACAGAGCCTGACACAGAGCTCAATCTCACAACCCTGAGGTCACAACCTTAGTTCAAACTAAAGGCTAGATGTTTAACCAACTGCATCACCAAGGCACCTGTTAATTATTTTAACATAACATCTATTTTCACCATTTCGGTCATGGAATATTTTTTCCTTTTAATACTACTTCTCTCATGTTTTATAACTATCACTTCACTCTCCCCTCTGGCATTACTGGCTTCTATATCACTCACTCAAATAACTACACCAAAGTCAGTTAACTGTAGATATATTGACCTATTTCTAGCATCATATTCAATTGTCTTTCAAAGTTCGTGAATATTCAAAGCAAAAAATCATTTTCCAAAGTGTATGGTAATTTTTTCATAATATGTACTTATTGATCATTTGCTTATAAGGGCTGCCACTTCATTTTCAACATTTTCAAGTAATCATAATGAAATTTAAAACACGAAAAAAAATGACCATAACTAGATTCGATTATGGCACTAGAAACAATAGTACCTCTCTTAAAAGAAATCATTGGTTCTCCAAGTCATCAGATATAGGATTCTTAAACCTCCTATAAATTGCTAAAAATTTTTATATATCATCTGTTGGGTATGTAACCATTTTAAATGAAGAAGAAATTCTCTCCCTAAGCATGTTTCTGCCACACACAGACCTTTGCTCTCATGCCACCCTTGTTGAAAGGAACCTATATTATAGATCTTATATTTACTAAATAGGAATCTAATATAATGAGCACACGGTCATTACTGACTATAGCTTTTTGCTTGCTCTACTTTTATGTTCAATGAATATAGAAAGTTTCGTTACAGTTTAGAATTTTTTCCTCTTTAAGTTAGTGTTTTCCCATGTCTATTCTTTTTGTAGTTTAGTGTATTTTCAGAAGGGAAAATTGGGAACTTGCATTTTCACAACTCAACAACAAAAGTACATTATTCAATTAGAGAAATGAGCAAAGAACTCAAATAAATATTTCTCTAAAGAAGATATACAAATAGCCAATAATCATAGTAAAAACATGCTTAACATCATTAATCATTATGAAAATGCAAATCAAAACCCATTGGGAAACAATTGAGATACTACTTCATATTCTTTCAGAGATGACAACAAAATTAAAAAAAAATAAAATCATACATTTAAAGTATTTGTTAGGATGTGGAAGATTGGAATCCTTACACATTGCTGGTGGGAATGTAAAATGGTGTACCTACTTGGGAAGCAGTTTGGTGGATTCTCAAGTTAAACAGTTAATTACCATATGACCCAGTGATTGAATGCATAGGTATATGGCCAAAATAATTGAAATAAGTGCTTCAACAAATACATTCACATTCATATCCATGGCAGCATTATTCACAATAGTCAAAAGTTGAAACAACCCAAATGTCTACCAATGGATCTTGTATTACTCAGCCTTAAGAAGAAATGAAGAGATTGCTACAATGTGGATGAACCTCCAAAACATTACATAAGAGAAAGAAGCCAGACACACAAGGTTACATATTATATGATTCTGTAGGGCTGAGGGCAGGCTGCCCCAAGATGGAGATCCAACCAGCTCAAGAGAAATTTTTGCCTTCCCTTAACTATGTAGAAGAATCTAAATTGGGAGTCTTTTCCAAAATAAAGTTTATTAGCAGAGATAAATTTTATCTGAGTGACCAATAAAATGGCAGGGCAAATATCTAATTACTAAACATTTGCTATTCGTTTTGTCCTGTGAACTGCATTTCTTTCCTCTTAAGTGCCAGGCCATTGTCTCCTTCTTAGTTTAGAGTGACATATATACCACATTCTGCCATACTGTTTTTGAAATTTCGATGTCTGTGTGGATTCCCCATATGTGTGCTATTAAATTTGATTTTCTCCTGCTAGTTGATCTCATGTAAATTTGATTCTCCATCCAGCTAGGAGGACCCTTGAAGACAGCAGGAACTCTTCCTCCCCGATGATTCCATTTATATGAAATATCCATAACAGATAAATGACAGGAATAGAAAGCACATTAGTGGTTTCCAGAAGCTGGGGTGGGAGATAGTATAAGGAGTAAATGCTTAATGGGTATAGTGATTCTTTTTGATGAGATAAAAATGTTTTGGAATTAAATAGAGGTAGTGATTGCTCAACATTGCTACATCAAAAAATTGTTCATTTTGATGTAGTTAATAGTTATGTGGATTTCATCTTATGGTAATAGTTACATGGGTTTAAAGACTTCAACATAAGACCTGAAACCCTAAAACTCCAAGAAGAGAACACAGGGAAAAATTTCTTATTTATTTTGACAATGATCTATGCATTATTTAATTTTTTAAATTGAGATGAAATCCATGTAACTAACTTGTCTGTCTTACTTTGGTAAGAAATTAGGCATTTTTCAAAGTGGGTTGTTAAAGACACAGTGTTCCTTACATACATCTCAACTTATGACTGGGACACCAACATGGTCCTTACACACTATTTCTTTTTTTCATATGTAATTACTTGAAATTACCTGTAAAATATTTTAAACTACTCTTCAGGAAGGAATGCTTGGTGTTCATTTTGTTTGTTTGTTTGTTTGTTTGTTTTATTTTCCCCTTTTGAAACAAAAATTTGGCACTAGGGAACTCTTAGAAGAACTGAGCATCCTAGAACCAGGAAGACAACATAATAGAGGATGACCAAATCCAGTTGAGCAAAGTCTCCCTTGATGAATTAAAATTTTGTTCTAGAGATGTATCTATGAATTAATAAATTGAAAAAGGTGAGCCTAAATTGTTCCTTTGAATGCATGCCAAGATCCCTTTGTTATAGGGGCCAACATTAATACAAGTAGTAATATATTTTAATATCAGTAGTGTGTGTGCATGCTGTCATTTATTAGCATCTTCTTAAACCACAGATCTTCCTTTTAAACTGTATTGTCCATTAAAATCAATGTTCAATATATCTGAAGCTAATATAACACTATATGTTAACTATACTGGAATTAAAATTAAAAATTTAGTTAAAAAATCAATGCTAGAGTGAGAATTCTGTTCAGACAAATGAGAAATTTTACTTAAAGGTCCTATCTTTATTCTGCGAAGAAAACCTGTACGAGTGCTAACAGACTCTTTAGACATTTTTTGTTGTTAACCTACAAAAATCATTGTAGTGAGAAATCTGTAAGGCTTCAGTAGAGGCATGATTCCTGGACTGGAAATTCTCAAAAAAGGGTAGCTACTATTACCATGTTTAGTTTTGCATTATCTTTAGCTTTTAGCAGCTATAAATTATTGTCTAAGCATTTAGATAATTCCAAGCAGGCTTAGACTAAGAGGCTAAATTTGTGTTTACTGACTACAGCCTCATCATTTCGGCTTTCAATATTTTAATAGTGAAATGAAAAAGAGGAAAAAATCCTATAATCTCTAATCACTAGTGTATAGCAAATCTACATAATTATGTAGATAAATGATGTCCAGGGAGTGAGAAAAACAAAGTGACTACTGGAATTGGGATGACATCCTTACTTGCTAGTGCAGGGATGATATAATCATTTTGAAAATATACTTTTTTGGATCATGAATTCACACATGTAACTTCTCGCTCCCCATTGGAAAAATGCATAGATAGAAGGAAAACAAATGATACAGTGAGAACAATTTTGAGAAATAGAAGGGAAAATTGTTTATGTGTTTAGGGGTTAGACAGTTGAAAGGTCAGCTATGTAATAGAAAATTCATTTCAAAACTAGGAAGTTTAGTAGCCTGGAAAAATTCCCTGTTGAAATAAATAGCCACATTCTTCAGAACAGCAGCCTGTCAGAAGCAAAGAGCAATTTACAGCTCCATACTGAATGAGCATGGGGCAGAGTGGATGTTCTCTGACACTTGCAACTGAAAAATGAACCAAAGGAATTCAAACTGGTTTTAGGTCTCCATTGCTTTTAAAGACACATGGGGAATTGATACATATTTCTTATTCTGAAACAAATTTTTAAACATCGTGGGAAGACATGTCCAAATAATACATTGGCTCGCAGTTTAGAGAGAGTAGAACTCTATGGGTATATTGCCTATAGCATTACTATTTGGTTATATTTAAAACTGTTCAGTAAAGCCAAATGGCCTTCTTGGTTTCCTCTAAATGAATCTGAATTCAGACCATTAAAAAAAGTATATTCTAATCATGCCCTTGCTGAATTCATCAGAGCATTTTTTTAAAGTTTGTTTATTATACCCAACGTGGGACTTGAACTCACGACCCTGAGATCAAGAGTGGCATGCTGTACTGACTGAGCCAGCCAGGCGACCCATTAAAGCATTGTGGATAAATAAATATCAAAATTCAAATATGACTTTAAACTTAGTCTTGTTTTTACTCTACATTAAGAAGCTCCTTTTTAATATTCATAATTGATTAATATCAGGGTATAATGAATTTTAAACTTACCAATATTCTCAACATGCTAGTAACTATTATTTGTCTATTGTGAACTAATAAAGAGCAACATAAATTTGACTTGCACTTTCTTGAATATGTTAACAAAAACAAATTCTTAGGTTTAATGATAGCTATACATTTTTAAAATGAAATACCAGTACAGATAAAAATTATAAAGTTTCTTTTATTTAAATATGTAATTTTTCTCACTGAAAATTAAGATAAAAATATAAATCCTTTTTATTGAGTAAGCTTGCTTTTATTCCTTAATAGAGCAATTTTTCTTATAGTTTCCATATATGTAAAAGATACTAAATGCTAGTTGTTAATGTCTCTATCTTTCTCTCATAGGGGCTTTTCTAAACTACATATGAAAGACAAAAAAGGTGTCATATCTGAGTTTACGTACTTTTTAATTTCCTTTTGAATCATAGTCAATATAGTAAAGATAATGCGATTACCTAAACTCACTACTGTTTCCGTTTCCTAGCATATGACGCCTGTCCAGAAGCATCAACATTCATGATTGATGGACCAGATCCTTTACTCAAGAGATTCCTGAATTTGGATGATGATTCTTCCTTAGAATCATCAAGTGTAAAAACAAGCAGATGGAAGCCATGTGTTCTAAAGCTTTCATGTCATAATATCAACATGAATATATTTTCCAAATAATCCTTTAGCTCAATATAAATCTGGTCTGAATCATGCATTATTCCTTCTTCTCTCATTCACATAATTTCTGTAAATCCACTAGAGTATTTTTATAGTGATTTTTGTTGTTGTTGCAACTAAAAGGAGAGAAATTGACTGAAAATTCCTAACATTACACAAGAGAAATACATCTTTGGCTTTTGCTAGTACTAAAGAACACTTTATCTTACTCTTTATAAGTAAGTGATTTCTAAATCGCTCAAAATAAGCAATTATGAAATTGACAAATTAAATGCTTGATTACTGAACATGATTGAATTTTGTTAATTAGATCTCATAACATATAGTTTGCATTTGGTAATAAAAACTGGTGTGTTTTCCGCCAGAGGATCTCAAATTGCTCAGCTACCTGCACATTTTAAGTTGTATAGAACTTTATTAATTTTCTATTCATTTCTGATTTGGATTGCAGGTGGGATGACTAATGAACTTACTTGTATTTTAGGGTTTTCTAAATAGCTTGTCAGATAATTCTCTACATTAATCATTTCCTCTAAATTATGAAAATTAAGAAGGTGAAACTAGAGTGTGAAATTCTAGTGGCATTGTGTATATTCACCTACTTCCTATGAATATAAAGTATAATGTTACTTATAGCACAATATGAATTACGGTAAAATTTTAAAGCTGAGAGTAGCCATCCTTGCTGTACTTCAGTGAATTCATGGCTGTGGTCAGCTGTAACATTGTGAAGGTTCCCTACTCTCCACAATCACGTATGTCAGGTGAGGATCAACACTCATACTTTTCTGGAGCTATACTGTTCAACAGGCAGGAATCACTGGCCTCCTAATCTAGGAAATAATAGCAAAGTCAAAGCAGGAGGCACCTCTTTTGCATTTGCAGAGTGGAGTTAAAGGTCTCTGCAGGCATCAGATTTATGTTCATGATCACAATCTTGAGTAAAAGAATGAGTAATAGCAAATGTAGATGAGAGTTATCCCTTAGACACAGCCATGCAAAGACACACTCCACCGATTAAACTGTAGCTTCAAAATGTTGCATTATATTATTCCCGTATAATTTAAATGTGACAAAATTATGTAATTTTTTGAATAGGTAAGGAAAACCACCTGTTAGTCTCTCCTTTGAATAAAACTACTATTTTATATTTCCCTATCTCCTTTTCTATCTTTCCTTTCACATTTTTTTCACATGATAAGTTACAGAAAATATTTTAGTATGTGCTCTACATTTTATTAATCAAAATATCATAACCACTTCCATGTTTCTATAGTCCTTATATTTTAGTTTTAATGCTCGGAATGTTTTTGATCAACATTTCCCCGAAGTAATCTAGCCATTATATTGTGATTTATACTTTTACTGATATGAGTTTTATTCTTAAAATTTAGCTATTTCAAAATAGTTCTGCAAGTCCTTATTTCAATATATAATCAATGTGTATATAACTATCAGAACAAATGCAAATGTCAAATAATTAATAAATGTCCTTGTTCTTAGCATATATAATTATATTACACTAATATTCCTCATATTAGATTTTTAAAGGAAATTAACTTTCTCTGTTTCTACACTGAGTGGTCCTATTTGATAAGCCAAGTGTCCTGACTTCTTACATAAAATCTGAGAAGAAGAAAGTAAGTTATATAACAGGAAAATATGGATTCAAATATTCAGCTGTTCTCACTACCTCAAGAAAGGGGGTACATTTTTTAAAAAATGTGAAGACTTTCTTTCACTGTGCCTCTGAGTTGTAAGAATCAAATAGAAAGGATTAAGCAAAAGGGTTTGCAAGATAATGAAATCTAAGCAAAAGTTATTCTTGATTGACATATAGATATTTTGTTTAAAATGAACACAGAAGTATTAGCTATAATTATCTTCACTGAGTCCACCTTGATTTTATTTTTTTTTCTTTTGATGCTCACATATGCTTTTTCAGGGATTTGTCCTTTCACCTGAAGAGAACGCATCTTGATTATACCCTGTGGGACATACTTGACACTCCCCCTCCTCTATAGATTTTCCTATCCATCCAGGTCTGTAATCTCCTAGACTAACTCAATTCCCCAACCCTCTCCAACCCAACCCTCTACTGTGCCTGGCATGTGTTTTCAGTCTCTCTTTTAATTCTCAAGTGCTTCTCTGAAGGGCCTCTATAAATGAAATTTGGCTTCTTTGTTTTGTTTTCCCATATTTCTAATAGTTTGCTTATATTTTCAATATTCCATAGACATGAGGGTGGTGTAGATTTTTTTCCTGGTTTCTCATTCCATTTTTATCCCCCATTTGCCTACCTTAAACAGCTAGTTCTTTCAAAACTCATGCTTCTTTTCATTTTAGTCTTCTTAGGAATTTGGGGGTTTTTTCAACCCATTTCTTGAAGGTTTTATCATCTGGCTCACTTTTTCTTCTTCACCAATATGGTGATATTTATTTCCTTTAAACAGCTTTACTCATTGTTCCACCATCCTACCTACTCTTTTGGGGGAAACAATTGCACATCCCTAGTTATTCCCACTCTGCCTGTGGTTTCAGATGAAGCATTAAAGAAAAGTTCCAATTGTAGCATTTCTCCATTGATACCTCAGAGGCAGTGATGAATAAGATGGTGAATGAGAATATTATAAGCCCCTGTAATCAATATAAATTTAGTGCCTTGCCTAATTTTGGCACAAAAAGGGAAACAAAAAAATTAAATTATAGTCATCTGTGTCCAGTTAAAATGGAATCCTCTTTTCTCTATTTCATATTGAAGGGAAGTTACTGGAATTTTCTAATTTAATTCAGATTTCCTTTAAAGTAAGGCTTTAAAAAATTAATGAACTGAAGTCATCTATAATACAGAGTTAAAATTTTTATAATAAGAAAGAATATGTTGCCAGAGTAGTATTCTTTAGGATGATGATAGATATATCTTCATCTTTTAAACCAGGTTAATATTTTCCCTCCTAATATTTTCTTTTTTAAAAAAAGATTTTATTTATTTATTTATTTATTTATTTATTTATTTATCAGACAGAGAGAGAGAGAGAGCACAAGCAGGCAGAGTGGCAGGCAGAGGAAGAGAGAAGCAGGAGCCTCTGAGCTAGGAGCCCAATGTGGGACTCCATTTCAGGACCCTGGGATCATGACCTGAGCTGAAGGCAGTGGCTTAACCAACTGAGCCACCCAGCTGTCCCCTTCCTAATATTTTCATTCAAAATAATTCTTTATCTATTTTTACATTGTGAGCAAAAAACATTGTCATGAATACTCTTTGTAACAATATAGCCATAAAAGTGAGGGAAACTAGTTATGAATCATATCTGTAGGATACAAAATAAAATATATAGAATAAACAGATACTAGTCTTTAAATTGAAATTTTATATCTAACATATATTTTGATTCTGATTTTCACTGGCAAGTTCTAAATGGATACAGCCGAGATTGATTGATTGATTGATTGATTGATTGGAGAGAGAGTGAGAGTGAGTAAGGGAGGGAGGAGCAGAGAGAGGAGAGAGAGAATCCCAAGCAGGCTCCATACGCAGTTGGAACGTGAGTTGAGGCTTGATCCCACAACTCTGAGATCATGACTGGAGTGGAAATCAAGAGTCAGATGCCCAAGGAACTGAGCCACCCACAAGCCCCCTGACTGATATCTAAATATATATTCACACAGTACATCACACATGCATGCACATAAGGAAAGAGTAAGAGAGGCTAATAGATACAAGGAGAGAGAGAAAGAGATTCTGAAATAAAAGTAATATATAATTTAATAAACACTCAAGGGATTAAGTGTCTTGCTAAGGTCACCAACATGTCAGAATCAGAACAGATAACTGAGCCTATGGTTTTGGTCTCATCACTGGAGGTCTGTACTGTATGTATGTATACCACTGTAATCAACCTAGAATTTTCATTGTTTTATTGTTTCTTACATTATTTTCCCCACATTTAAGTCAGATAACTGGCCCAAGATAGCTTCAATTCCATCACAAGAAGTGTGACATTCCTAACATTCATACTAGGAATAAAGAGTCAGAACCATGCCTGTATTTGTGTGAGCATTAAATAGGCTGCTAACTTGAGCTTATATCTAGAATGATAGAGATAAATACTAAAAACCCAAATAGGCTTCAAGCAATCAAACACTTCAGATTACTGACACACTTAATGGGACTTAGTTCCTAGAATTGATTTTGGCATCTGCATCACTACCTAAATATCTTTCTAAGGTTGAGTTGGCAAAAATCTAATGTTTGTACAGTAATCGAAAGAAGGTAAATTCCAAGGCCATTATATTTCTTTTTCTCCTCTCATTAAAAAAAAAAAAAAAATCTATAGCCATTACCATCACTATGTCTAAAACAAAATGCACAAATACAGTGCAATTGCTCATATTCACAGCAGTCTCTCTATAAATCAGTACTATGATGAAACTACTCCTAAACCTCATTATGACTCTAGGCTACAAATTTGAAAATATGATACGTGTATTATTTTCTGTCCTAACAACATACTATCTAGTTTTACTTTTTTCAAATGTTGAAGATATCACACTTTTTTGGTAGAATTAAGACTATACAACTGATAGAAAAGAATCTAATGAGTCAAGCAGAGAGAGTCAATTATCATATGGTTTCACTTATTTGTGGAGCATAAGAAATAACACAGAGGACATGGGAGATGGAGAGGAGAAGGGAGTTGAGGGAAATTGGAAGGGGAGATGAACTATGAGAGTCTATGGACTCTGAAAAACAATCAGGGTTTTAAAGGGGTGGGGGGCGGGAAGTTGGGTGAGCCTGGTGGTAGGTATTATGGAGGGCACGTATTGCATGGAGCACTGGGTGTGGTGCATAAATAATAAATTCTGGTACACTGAAAAGAAATTAAAAAAATAAAAAACTCCGCATCCTCGCCAGCATCAACTGCAAAAAATGGATTAGTCAATTGAATGAAAGTTCCATTAACAGATAGAAGACAATTTTAATGTCTTAATATTCATTTCATAAATCATATGGATTTTTAAATATTATTAAGGAAAATAAATTTATAAATAATTTCCATTTTTACATACGTATTTTATACTTGATGAAGAAAACACTAGAAAAAATAGAGTTTCTCACACATAAAGCCTGTATGTGTAGGAGCAACCTCATACCTTTGACCATACAACCCCTTCTCTCATAAACATGATTTATGTTCTGGGTGATGATGTAATAGGTTTTATTTTTATTTTCATTACTTTCGAGGCTTTATATAGAGATCTTACTTTTTACTTAGCAATGCGTTATGAACATTTCCCACATTTATAATGATTTCTCAATGATACAACTTTAAACATCTTATCACATTCCATCTCATACCATGAATTAAATAAGAATACTTTTGTTTAAAAGATTATAAGTGAAAAACAGATCAGTGTAGACTACTGTTCAAGCTATTCTGTTTACATTTATGATTTTTGCCTTAAGCATAAATATTTAGTAGTGAAATATCTATCTTGAGAAACATGTGGAAGATACAATTTTTAGTTCTTCATACACATTGTCAAATTTATCCTTCTACTCACACATATCAAACACACACACCACACACGCACAGAGGCATGTACGCATTCATACACATATGCATATGCTGATATAGATGTATGGATATGCATATTAGTATAGTTACTATATTAACATTTCTGCCGGCAGTTAAGAATACCCATTTTGCTTAACCTTAGCACCCATGATATTGTATTTTAAAACAGGAGAAGTATCATGGGCCAATTTAGAGACCTAAATTCCCGACTCATTATGGTTCAATTAGCCATCCCATTCACCATTACCAAAGTCATTTTTTTTCCATTCATCTATTAGCTTCAAAAATTTTTTAGCATTAACTTATATGTTATTTTCTTAATTGATGTTTTTCTTGGGAAGTTCTCTATACTTAGTGATCTGGAAATATTCTTAATATATTAAAGATTTGGTGCTTTATTTGGAGTGAGCATTTGTTCTTATTCCTCCCCTAGCTTCAATCACTTTTATTCTTGGTTATAGCACCCCCGTTTTTGCTCACCACCATCTATTTGCTTCTAGGGTAGGGCTTGTGGCTCAGATCTAAGTCATGATAGCAGTATATCCATTGTCAGGCAATGACAAGGAATAGTTCTAGTAATGAGCGTAGGTCAAAAGAAGATCCAGTCAAGCTGTGACCTTGGGGTTCTGTTTGATGTTTGGGGAAATGTTAGCTTTTCTCCTTAAAGACTAAATGAACAGCCAAGTAAGTTGCCAAGACCTGATCATGGATTCAATGAGGAAAAGCATCAGAGAGAAATAGAAAACAGAATGAAGGAAAAGAAAGTGACCATTTTTACTCCATTTGTTTGATGATCAAACTTCATGTGATATTATAAACAAAATGGTTTTGGAATTACATATTATTGGACCTTTTCCCATGACATTATATGAACTTTTGTAGTTTAACTATTTTAATAGTTGAATTTTAGTTTGATTTGTAAGGATATTTATGGATCTATAGACTTTCATACATTAGAAAGAGAAAAAAGGGAAAATATTTAGCAGGTAGCAATAGCCAATAAATACCAAATTTATATTATTATTCAAATAATATAAAAATGTTGTTTATTTGGAGCACCTGGGTGGCTCAGTAGGTCAAGCCTCTGCCTTCAGCTCAGGTCATGATCTCAGGGTCCTGGGACCAAGCCCTGCATCGGACTCCCTGCTCAGGGGGGAGCCTGCTTCCCTTTCTCTCTGCCTGCCTCTGTGACTGCTTGTGATCTCTCTCTCTCTCTCTCTTTGTCAAATAAATAAATAAATAAATAATCTTTAAAAATATTATTTATTTGCTTTGGTGACATTCATTTATAAACCTAATGAATCTAAATATTAATTTATATTCCTTATATCACTTTAAGGGGTGCCTAGGTGACGCAGTTAGTTAACTGTCTGCCTTTGGTTCAGGTCATGATCCCAAGGTCCTGGGATTGAGCCCCATGTTGGGTTCCCTGCTCAGCAGGGGGTCTGCTTCTCCCTCTCTCTCTGCTGCCTATCCTGCTTATGCTCTCTCACTCTCAGTCTCTCTCTCTTTCTAAAAAAAAGAAAACAAAAAACTTTATTTTCATTGAAAATTTTAATTCACTTAAAATTTATCTGGAGTATGAGATAAGGGTGTAATTATCAATTTATTCAATAAATTCTGTATATTTTTTGAATAATTTGTATTTAATACCAAATTTGGAAAGCTATATTAATTGTATTCTCAATATCTATTTTTGAACATGTTCTAGACTTTCTTTTATGCCCTATTAATCTATTTTGGGATAGTGTCATTATGTCCTAATTCTTTTTTTTTTTTATTCTTGCAGTTATAATGTATATAATTTCTGAATATCTTGGTTAAACAAAGTTTGAAAAAATTTCTTTCATTTGTGAATCATGCATATATTTGAAATATTGAATCCTACTACCCATTTTCACTCTTATTTATTAAATATTGACTTAACGTTCCTCCTTAATTTTTTTTTCTTAAAGATTTTATTATTTATTTGACAGACAGAGATCTCAAGTAGGTGGAGAGGCAGGCAGAGAGAGAGAGGAGGAAGCAGGCTCCCCGCTGAGCAGAGAGCCCCATGCGGGGCTCGATCCCAAGACTCTGGGATCATGACCTGAGCAGAAGGCAGAGGCTTTAAGCCACTGAGCCACCCAGGCGCTCCCCTCCTTAATTTTTAATAATGTCAGGTATTTAGTTTCAAAAATTAGATATTGATTTATATTAGAAAACACTTTTGTAGGAAGCAATTTGTCTAATTAGTATTTCATTGTATGTCTGTATCACAATTTGTTTCACTATCTTCTATTGCTGAATACATCACTTGTTTCTAGTCCTTATCATTTATAAGCAAGCCTTAATAAATAAATAATGCCAAGCAACTGTTCAAATATATCAGAAGTTTAGGTCACTGTCTGTACATATGTGAAATTTTTCTAAGTATATTAACAGATTCTAATGCAGCAACCAAATGTTTTATGTGCCTGTTTCCCTACATCCTTGACAAGATAGTTAAGCTTTTTAATTGTGGCAATGTTGTTAACAAAAGTGGTAGCACTGCAAATTTACTTTGTGTCTCCTTACATAAAAATAAAGTGGATTATATTTTCATATGTTTAAATATTATTTTCTTCTTTTTTATGATTTATTTATTTATTTGGAGTGGGGAAGTCGGGGAGAGGCAGAGAGAATCCTAAGCAGATTCCACACTGAGTGAAGAGTCCAATGCAGGGCTCAATCCCAGGACCCTGAGGGTCAAGACCTGAGCTGAAACAAGAGATGGATCCTTAACCAACTACTCCACTCAGGTGTCCTCTATGTTTAAACACTATTTTCAATTCCATATTTGCATAATGTGAGTTCTGAACCATTTTCTATAGGATTATCATTCTTTCCCTATCATTTTTTTAAATTTTTTATTTTTTTAATTACTTTTCAGTGTACTAGAATTCTTTGTTTATGCACCACACCCAATGCTCCATGCAATACGTGCCCTCCACAGTACCCACCACCAGGCTGGTTCAACTTCCCACCCCCTGCCCCTTCAAAACCCTTAGATTGTTTTTCAGAGTCCATAGTCTCTCATGGTTTATTTCCTCTATCATGATTCATCTTTCCCTATCAGTTTTTATCAGTACTCTTTATATATTTTGAAATTTATATGCTATGGAGCTTGTCTCTGATACAAATTGCAAATGTTTTTCTGACTTTATATTTCATTCTAACTTATGTTTTTGAGATGTAAAGATATGTTTGCTATTTTTATAACAGAATTTTTTAATTAGTTTCTTAAATGGTTGCTTTTAGTGTATATTTCATTAAAATATTCAAATAATTTTTATGTTTCATAGATTTTTTAGGTTGTTACACATGTATATCTTTAATCCATTTGGAGTTTATATTAGTATATGGCGAGGGTTTCTAAGTATATAGTTTTCCAGCTGTCTACAATATTATTCCAACACTGTTTATTGAAAGTTATATCTTCTCATCACAGAACTAAAATGCTACATCCTCCTATATCAATTTATTTCTCTAGATTTTCTTTACTACTCACATTGGTCTTCTACCTATGTTCCCATACCATTCTTTAGAAGTTTTATACCGTTTAGTAGCTACTAGGATGCTAGTCCCAGCTGATCTTCTATTTAGGGTTTTCTTACTGCTTTTAAGAGCTTCCCCCCCCTCCAATAAATTGTTTCCAGTTTCTTCATCTCAATTATCACAACAAAAACAGTTTAATTGTTTAATTGTTATCCCTAAAAATGTTAAGCTCATTGAAACATGTACTCTTCTATCATAAATATTAACTGGTTGTTCTTCGTATATAAATAAATGTCATAATTTATAGCCTATGTTTTCATTGTGAAGGGAATTTTACTGTAATTTTTCATGGCTATTGGTTTTAGTTATGTGTGAATACTAATTATTTCTATTAGAAGTACTTGTAATTTTAGTGCCTTCAATTGCTTTATTTTTAAAAATTATATGATATGCATCAGATTATACTACATGAGGATTATCCATTTGAAATGATTTGAAATCATTTTCTTTATAATGTTCTCGGCTTAGTGCCTTTCTTACTAAAACCTTTTGATAAAAAGTCCAATATCTTCTAAGTTTACCAGTATGATTACATTTTTCCTGCTTTTGAGATAATATTGTCATTGTATATTTTCTTAAAGATTTTTAAAATTTATTTATTTAACACAGAGAGAGAAAGGGAGGGAGAGAGAGAGAGAGAGAGCACAATAGGGGGAGTGGCAGAGGGAGAAGCCAAATCCCCATTGAGCAGGGAGCCCTATGTGGGACTTGATCCCAGGACCCCGAGATCATGATCTGAACTGAAGGCAGAAGCTTAACTGACTGAGTCACCCTGGCACCCTACCAATATATTATAGAAATCACCCATATTTTTCCAATTTTTTTTTCAAATTTATTTTCACAGTGCTATATTCCATTTCACTATGGTTTTTGCCTCTTGTGTTGTTTAATATCTCCAGTTTTGGTATATGTGCAATGAAATTAGCTCAATTCTATATTTCAGAGGAATTACAAATTTATATACACCACTTTTTTAAAGCAGTTCACCAATAAGTATCTGAAACCATAAACATATTCATATTATTTCTAAAGTAGTACCATTTCTGGGAAGTGATCCCAAAGTAATAAACCAATGTAACTGAAAGCTTCAGAAGTAGAGATGTTCATTTCCCTATTACATATTATAGCAAAAAGTCAGAAACATATAAAGTATCACTGGCAGTCACAAAACTTGCAACACATTTCTTTATCAAATAAATGAGGTAGCCTTTATGTTGGGACTAGGAACTCTATTGAAAAATAAATCACTCTAGAAAGAGGAACCAAAGTTCATTAGTTACAAGAAGTGCCCTAGTCATTAAATGAGAGATGTAACTTTGTAGTAAAGTGTTTGTTTTTTTGGGTAAGTCTCTCAGCTGAGCCACCACTGGACACCAACCCAAGTCACAAAACTAAAAGATTTTCATTAAAAAGCCTTTTAGACCTCATGATACAGGTAGCTCTTATACATATGTTTTCAATGGAATATGCACAAAGAAGAAGTTGTCTTTCATTTGCTAAACTTCAACAAAAAACTTAGTCATCTTTGGGCTTTCAGTGCCTTATTTAAAACAGAAATCTTATGGAGATCTGTGGAAAGCTATTACTACGATAATCATAGTAGAAATGAACAGGATCAAGCAGAAAGACTTCCTTGTTAGCATCTAAGCTATAATCTGTGAGCATTCCTTTAATTTCCTTCACAGGAGAATTCTGGGACTATATTAAAATGCAGTATCAAGATAATACTGAAAAAATATTGAAAGCTGGAGAAACATAGTTTTTAGAGATTTACTAACTTTCCCAATGTCACAGAGCTAGCAAAAAGTAAAATACTATTTGAACTCATCTTCTCTGCAGAGAAAGCAACAAATTGCTATTTATACATTACTCTGACGTTTGTTCAGAGAAAGAAGCCAAATTGTGGCTATGGTGTGGGAGTAGAGAAAGCCAACAGAACTGATGAACTTGCATCTGATTATTTACATCCCATTTCAGAGTAGGAAAAAATACTAAGGGTAAGACATTTCTTCTTCCTTTCTATGTTTTTCACACTAATAAACATTCAACAAATTTCTGTTGATGGTTGACTGATTCTCTGAGTCACTGAATTTCAAATTTTTGTCTTCACAGATAGTAAAGGCTATTTTTTTCTGTTATATTCATCTTGGTTCTATATGTTCAAGAACTTTTTTTTTCCATTTCACTTGACATAGTTGGCAAATTGCATGCAATTTTATGTTGTGACTTTCTTGATCTTACACCTGCAAGGCTAAGCAATTTCCTTACACAACTGGTTTTTTTTTATTAATTTTTTATTTTTTATAAACATATATTTTTATCCCCAGGGGTACAGGTCTGTGAATCACCAGGTTTACACACTTCACAGCACTCACCAAAGCACATACCCTCCCCAATGTCCATAATCCCACCCCCTTCTCCCAAACCCCCTCCCCCCAGCAACCCTCAGTTTGTTTTGTGACATTAAGAGTCACTTATGGTTTGTCTCCCTCCCAATCCCATCATTTCATTTATTCTTCTCCTACCCACTTAAGCCCCCATGTTGCATCACCACTTCCTCATATCAGGGAGATCACTGTTAGTGGGAATGCAAGCTGGTGCAGCCACTCTGGAAAACAGCATGGAGGTTCCTCAAAATGTTGAAAATAGAACTGCCCTATGACCCAGCAATTGCACTATTGGGTATTTACCCTAAAGATACAAACGTAGTGATCCAAAGGGGCACGTGCACCTGAATGTTTATAGCAGCAATGTCCACAATAGCCAAACTATGGAAAGAACCTAGATGTCCATCAACAGATGAATGAGTCAAGCAGAGAAAGACAACTGGTTTTTTTAAACTTATGTTTGGCACACTCATTTTCATTTCAACTATATGAGTATTTCTTCGTGTAGTCATGTGCATTTTTTCCTTTCTGTGAATATGTCCATCAAGTTCTTTTTCAAAAAATATTTATCAAAATATTAAGAGATTTGTAGCTATTTATCTAGATACATACTCATATATATGTGTGTGTGTGTATATATATATATATATATATATATATATATATATTTACTTATGTGTTTGTGTATGTAAGAGACAGACTGGTAATTAGTGATTGCAACCCTATTACATTTAGTAAAATAGCTTAACTATACTCATACTGCAGTAAATTTATTAGAATATAAACAAAAAACTTTTGAAATCAATAAGCTTTCCAACTTTTCATATTATGTATGCCATGTTGAATAAAATACTTATAAAATTGAAGCTTTTTGATGACACTTACTTTTTGTATTCAAAACTTCTTGTCTAAATATAGTATCTAAATAATGATATTCTTTGTACTTACTATTTATTCTCAAATTATAATATACATTATACATTTCCTCTATTGTTTTTAAAAAAGAATGCATTGTCTGCTCAAATGTATTTTAAACCCTTAGGTATTTAGTAAGTACTGTGCCTTGTACTTTCTCTTTGTCACATATTCTGTGCACACACAGAGTAGGTGTTAAATGAATAGTTATTCATTGTTAACTTAAACTATATAATTAATCAGAAAGCTGCACTTACCAACCATGGTGAACATTTAGGTTTATATTATATGTAATACTATCTTAGACTTGAGTTAGTTATAACTTCTACCTGTGCTGAAAATATATTCTCATTATCATAACCATTTATAGCATCATTATAATAAAATATATTATTTAGATATGCTAAGAAAATGTAAGATGTGCCATGAGTATGTTACCTTTAGTGCAGCATTGCTTAATGAAAAGTTATAAGTAGGTAACTTATCTATTATTTTGCACTATCTATTACTCTGAACATTTCATCAGTAGAATATATTATTTGCATAATAATGAGAATACATACTCTGAGATATGCATTAGATCACTTTTGCACATTTGCTTTCATTTCTACAGCTTTCTAGCTCAGGCTTTATCCATAAATATGTATATTCTATTGTGAAAAATAAGAAATATTTATGCACTGGAATTTCCCTCAATAATACTTTAACGTTTTTTCAATTTTAAGTAATAGATTATTTTATCTATAAATAATCAGGATGGAATGATTTCTAAAACACTTATTGCTGAAAACAATTGGAAAACTATCTGAAAAGAAATAAGTGCAAAAGTAATCTGGAAAACCATCCAGTGGGGGCATGGGCATGTAAATAATACAAATAATTCTAACCCAAAGGGAGACTTCTAAAATATGTTCTTGGTGATATTAAGATTCGAAGGCAGGATACCCAAACAATCATTTGGAAGAAGACAGTTAAGTGGGGCTTACAAAAACAGGAAAAACTGTCAAAAGCTTAAAGGCTCCAGACAATATGGCAGATAGAATGGGCTGCTGTCTGCATCCCTTAAAACCAGCTATGGGGGTAAAAACAGAAATTACAGGAAAGATTTTATATAAGAAATGACATTAAAATTTTGAGAAACTCCTGGGCAGAACAGAGTATTATGAACTCATGAGAGAGTACATGGTATTATCTTAGGAAGAGAATACACTGAAGGAAAAATTTAAGTTGTACTGTTGTCACACTCTTAAATCATTTGGGAGAACATTTAACTGACCTATCATAATGGAAATGGAGAGCATCAGGCCTAAGCTGGTCAATGTAAATGGGGTAATTTTGGGATGGCATGAAACCTTATTGGGATGAAGAGCTGCAAAAAGAGGTGTGACTGAGTATTTGATGCCAGACATTGACAACTCCTTTTACTCTCACCTCAAATTTCCAGCAATGGTACATTAAACTGAGGAAATTAAATGGTGTGTTTTCCAACTCTAGTTCTTTGTGTTTAAAGGTTCACTCACTAGAAGAATAGTCACCTAATGAAGCAATAACAATTAGAGGTGATCATCAGAAGTCTTATGTGGCCTCCCTCTCAACCTCATTGAGAAGGACCCCGTCCTTCATATGAACTGTAGCTTTTCTGACAGGAAAGCTGATACTGTCAGAAATTCTGCTTGTTTGTCAAAATAACTACATACCTAGGGGCGCCTGGGTGGCTCAAGGGTTAAAGCCTCTGCGTTTGGGTCAAGTCATGATCCCAGGGTCCTGGGATCGAGCCCCGCATCAGGCTTTCTCCTTGGTGGGGAGCCTGCTTCCTCCTCTCTCTCTCTGCCTGCCTCTCTGCCTACTTGTGATCTCTCTGTGTTGAATAAATAAATAAAATCTTAAAAAAAAAAAAAAACCTACATACCTAACAATTTGAACTACTATGAAAGGATGACTCAGGTACAACATGAAACAGAAGTATTACGATAGAAAAATCTAGAATTTAAAATAATTATAATAAATACTTTCCAAAAATGTAATGGAGGATATTAGAAATATGAAGCACAAACATAAACTTATAAAAAAAAATCACATGGAAGAATAAAGAATGAAGATTATAAATTAAATAAAGAACAACAACAAAAAAACAAATAGAAAAAGTAAAGAACAAATTAATGAGAAAGTTTAGACTAGAAGGAAAAAAATCTAAGGAAAATAAAGGAAATTTCCTAAAGGGAGGAAAGACAATGGGATAAAAGAATATTAAAGGATAGAGATTATAAATGGAAGATAGAACTAGAGGGACCAACATAAGGAGACAGGGAGCATTCTCATATGGGTTTATGCACACTGTATACTGCATAACTTGAATGTCTGCTATTTAGGTCCACACTCATCATATATTTGTATATTTATTATAACTATATCCTTGTAGATGGTAGTAGGCTGTCTTGCATTAGGGAAGTTTTTTTTTTTTTAATTTTCAAAAATTCACCATTTACTTTCTGTGCCATCCAAGATGAGAGAAGCTCACTAAAGGCAATCACTGTCACAGATAACAACTAAAATTCCTGGAAAGAATTCAAAAAACAACTACTTAAGGATGCTGAGCAGAGAAATCAAAACGTGAAGAACTACCACTACAACATGGAGTTTCCTATTTTGTTTGCTGTTTTCCTCCTTTATCTCCATATTTTGTTGCCCAAAGATGCCCAAGTACAGTTGAAAAACTGTACAGCAGGCAAGGGCAACAATGACCCATAAGATACTTGTTCTGACCAGAGGACTCAAAAATAGGACTTCTATGAGGTGGAGAGTGTGGAGAAATCCACATTTTTTCCCCATTTATTTTCTTTCTTCTTTCCTAGCCCTCCTAAAGACAAACCCCAGTCTTGGAGCTGTGAGGCTACCAAAGAAGCAGCGCTTACACCCAAACTCACAAGATATCCACTTTAAATATAATTATATCAATGGGTTAAAAGGGCAAAAGGATGGGAAAAGACATAGCATGAAACTATAATATCATAAAGTAGAATTTAGAACAGGGAAAATTACCAGTGAAAAGAAATATTTATGATAAAAGTTATCAATTCACTAATATCAACAATCTAAAATAACTGTCCACCCAACCAAAAACTTCAAAATAGATAAATAAAAAACTGACAGAAGTGAAGTGAAAAGTAAACAAAACCAAAATTACAGGTAGTCATCTAACTCCTCTCTAATAGAATGAGTATATAGAGAATCAGCAAGTATAGAGTATACACATACAATACTATTGACCTACTTGATCTAATTCCCATTTATAAAACAATCTATCCAATAATAACAGAATATACATTGGTGGGGTTTCTGTTTGATTATTTTTTCAAGAAAGCACCATTGGATCTAAGAATGGGTCTCCTAAAAGATCACACACAAAGAAAAAAATTTTTTTTAATTAAAGCAGACATGTAGTTGCATAGTAATAGCAAATTTCCCATTCTTAAATAAAATTGAAAAACAGACTTAAATCCTAAGAAAGAGGAAAAAATGACATCCTTTCACATACTATTGCATCATTTAAGAAAGAAAAAAAAAATCATCCACATAGGAAGAGGAATAATATTACCTCTAATTCTTTTTTTTAAGTTATTTTATGTTAGTCACCATACATAATCAATTTTTGATGGTTTGTTCCATGATTCATTTCATATAATCCCAGTGCCCCATGCAGTACTTACCCTCCTTAATACCTATCACCAGGCTAACCCCCCACTCTCTTCCTCTCCAAAACCCTCTGTTTGTTTCCTGGAGTCCATAGTCTCTTACGGTTTATCTCCCCCTCCAATTTCCCCCACCTCATTTTTCCCATCCTTCTCCTAATGTCCTCTATACCTCTAATTCTTAACAGTAAAACTGGATATAAGAAGATAACAGACTAAAACAAGAATCTTTTCCCTTGTTAGTTTTGAGTATTTCTGGAGGGAAAAATCTAAACACAGATTTGTTAAGTCCAATCACAATTTCATGAGGAATAAAATATATGTAGCCATACAAAACTTCAAAATGCAATGTCCAGTATGTAGGTGATTTAGTTTTCTGAGACATAAAGTAAATCAAATGCAGAGCTTGAAAGTAGCCTCTATATTAATGAATATCAATAATTATTAGCGTTTCTCAAATTACTTCATAAGATATGATATGAGGTCCAGCTAGAATTAGCTAGTTTCAAACACATACACACACAAAAAAATGAAGAATAGATACAGTCTAGAAATGTGTGCCTTGAAGAGATAGAAAAGCTGAATGTTCCTGGACCCAAAACAGTAGGAAATTCCATTTTTATAAGAGATTTAAATGGCAAAGTCCCTCTAGTACTTTTCAACTAATGGCAGAAATTTATCTCATCAGTAAGGATCAGATTAAGGGTTTGCCTGCCCACCCAAGCCAATTGCTTCAAATAGCCACCATTAAGTTGAGGACTGTGGGCCAGGAAGAAAAGAAATAAGCCATTTTTAAGAACTCTATCTAGGAAAGCAGTTTAGCTATAGTTATGACTCATGAAACTGACTGTAAGAAAATAGTTCAGATCTACTTTATTTTGAGAGAATTATACTGATAAAGAAACAACTAAGCCTACCCGAAGATATTTCAAATATTTAAATATCAAAGAAACACCCAGAGCCTCTAAATTTCCCTGAAGGAAGGAGATGACATTAACAATGCAGCCCTCAAGGAGGACAAAATTTCCAATATTCATTTCAAATGTGGTCATTAAGGATATGAACAAGGAACAATATCTCAAAATGTGGAGCCAATAGGTACAGACAACAGGACCAGCTTCAAAAGTTGTTCAAGCTGTGTGGTTACTCAGGGCCCGATGATGGGTTTAATGCTCCTGTTACAATCTTGAAATTTATAATAGTTTTATCTGATGTCTGCTGGGACATCCACATTAGTGGAGAAGCTATGTGGTTCCTAGCATACGGTATTTGAAATGCCCCATGAGTACACAATTCCAGCATCCTCACAATTTGTGACAATTTTGCAAGTCTCAAAACAGGGCCACCTATACAATTTGCTGGACCCAATGCAAAATAAAGATGTAGAGCTCCTTATTCAAGGTAGGCACATTATATTTATTACTGAGTAAACAGGGGTGCTAACAGTCCTAGGAAGTCATGCTTCCCATTGAAACCAGAGTTTCCTTCAAATAGAAGAAAGCAAAGGATTCTGAGACAGGAATGATCAAGGAATCCCCTTGTAACTCTTGCGGCTCTTGTTAAATTCCTTCCATTAACCAAACAGAAAACAATGTCATGAAAATTAAAGGAAGAAAGGGAAATGATATTGTATTGCAGTACATTATGAGAAATGCTGTATGTCTGGTATTCTTGCACTTACTAAAGTAGAAATAAGTTACATAACCTAATACCCTCCGATAATGTCAAATTTCACCAATGCTAAAGAAACAGATGAAAGAAACAAAAAACAAATTTAATGGTTGCCAGAGGGAGATGGGTGAGGGGATGGGTGAAATAGGTGATAGAAATTAAAGAGCTCACTTATCAAGATGAGCACTGAGGGAGGCATATAAATGTTGATTCACTATATCAAACACCTGAAAGTGCTATAACACTTTATGTTAACTATACTGAAATCAAAATTGAAAACTTAATAATTTTTTTTAATTCCACAAATGTTGATATCAAAAAGTTTGTGAGCTAATGATCTTATGCTATATTTATGCTATATTTTTCTATTGTTATTTTGGAAAAGTTTTATTTTAAAAGTTGTACTTAATTTAGCGTTCTTTTTAATGACTTTACATATTTGTGAGAGAAAATGGAGGCCCAAGAGTTTATCTTATTATTACAAAAATGATATAAGCACATTTGTACACGAAATCAGCTCTTGTGCTTATCAGTTTAGCCTTTTTTCAAACAAGATAACTCCCCATGTCTTTATTTGGAAAAGACAGTTCTAGGAAAGATAATGAGAAGAGAAACAATAAAAGAAGAGTGCATTGATGATATAATCATATTTATCAGTGCTATTAAAAGACTTGGTTATGTGTATATAAATTAAAGGAAAGTTGTTTTCCTTTGTCATATTTTTTAGTAGATAAGGAAATTCAAACTATATGTGACAAATAGCTTTTCATCTTGAGGCAATACGAAAAAAACTTGACTGACATGTTTACATACTGCCCAGGAAGAGTTCATGAAAAAAGGAGATAAAATGCACTACTTATTTACCTATTAAAATGTGACTCTAATTTTAGCTAATTATTTTCAATATAATACAATTCTTCTAGGTAAAGACTATGAATGATATGGGATTTCTTGTAACTTTAGTTAGAAAGAAGGTTTGCAATTGAAAATATGGTATGTATTTTTGTGCATCTATGCATCATTTGGGCTTAATTCCTTTTTCAAAATCAATTTTAATTGCTTAACAATGGATTGAAAAAGAAATCTTGACAATGCAGCAAAATATTCAGATACTGCTGAAGTACACTTTGACCACCACTTTAAGTCACCTTGACTCCAACCATTCTCCCCAGCCTGTACGTCATTGTTATTTGTGATACCCATCTGCAGGTAATGTTCTATGGATTAAAATGTGTATTTGAAGACCTCTAATCCTGTGCACTATTGGTTAGTCAGTGAAGTTAAATACTTAATTAGCTCTTAGAATTATAAGAGACATACATATCTCAATTATTTTATATAAATTTAATTTAAACCATAAACTAGTCTTATTTTTATATACATCCATATTCATACTACCCAAGGAATCCCATGCCTTTTTTTCCCATAATATTATCTATAATCCATTTTAAGTGGTTTCCAGTTTTGATGTCTTTAAATTGGATGAAAATCTTTAATTGCAAAGCAATTTAGATAAAAATTCTTAAGTTTTATGAACTTTGTTAAAAGACTTTTTTGGCATTTTAGAAAATTTAAATTCAGTTTTTACAGAAATGTTTTCTTTTGTACTCATAGATTTCCATATTTAATTAGATAAATCCAACCAAAAGTAAAACATAATGAAGTTAAACATTTTGTATGAACAGGTTAGGAAACAGGTTGGGAAATAATGAACCTTGATAAGCAAAACTCTAGGGATAAGGAAAGAAGTACATAGTCACATGAGAAATTACCTTTTTTTTTTTTTAAGATTTTATTTATTCATTTGACAGAGAGAGATCGCAGGTAGGCAGAGAGAGAGAGAGGAGGAAGCAGGCTCCCTGCGGAGCAGAGAGCCAGATGCAGGGCTGGATCCCAAAACCCTGGGATCATGACCTGAGCCAAAGGCAGAGGCTTTAACCCACTGAGCCACCCAGGTGCCCCGAGAAATTACCTTTTTAATAGTGGTTTTTAATATGCCATAGGCAACTGTCAGTTTAAAGAAAAATGGAGGGCACACTTTTATTTATTTATTGGCTACCGTGACCATATAAAAGAGTTTCTAAAGATACAAAATCATTTCTACAGTAAGTCACAGGTTTTTGTGTTTTATAAAGTTTGTAAATCTGTGTACACACATATATCACATTTGCAAAAGTGAATAAATATATAAATGTTTATATATGTATATGTGAATATAAACATATAAGAAAGTACTGAGAGTAGAGATGTTCTATAAACTTTTGTGGTAAATTATAATCTATAGCATATGATGCTCCTTGCACAATGTATTTGGGAATGTATGTTAGTGAATACAGGTGTTTACATATGCTTTCTAGGAGCTGCTTTTGAACATCTTAATATAAAATGCCAGTTTCATGGAACCATTCCTCCACAGATGAATTTTTAACTTGTTTCTTATTCTTTCTGACTACTGAATGCAGGACTTAAATGAACGTTGCTGCAGCATCTAGCTGTACACATATGGAATTACAGATGCCAATCAACTGTAATACCAGATCTAGACATTATGTTTATTTATTTCAACAGCTACTGTTAAATTACCTTTTCAAGGGGCTTAAGTTAAATTTCCCAGACTACTATAAAAGCCTATATCCATATCTCCACAGACTTGTTCAATTTATTAATAGTCAGTTGTCTAATTTCCCTCCAATTTGATTGGTATAAAGTTGTATCTCACTCTACCTTTGTCCTGCATATCATGAATTATGTGTATGTAAGAACATGTTAGTGACTGAGGAGTTCTCTCTCCCGCGAATTGCATTTTTACATGCTTTCTCATGGATTCCTGGCCTTTATTTATTGATAGGTAAGACTGTTTTCTAGATGATATATTACATTCTAAATATCTATATGTGCATGTACTTAAAGTATTTCTACATATTTCACACTTCAAAAATTAACTTATGTTTTATCATAGTTTACTAATTATATTTTTTGATAACACTTTCATTCTCATAGTTTCACTGCTATCTAAAATGCAATTTTTTTAATGTTAAAATGATTTTATTGAATAAGCCCTGATAAAAGAGTGAAAACTTTTTTAGACACACTAGTTGTGTACATTAGTCAATATATTTCTGAATTTTTGAGTGCTGAACTGTTTATATTTGACTCCATATGTTTTTAATTTTTTTTTAATAGGATGAGAACTTGTTCATACTGAGAATAAGTCATGGTGATGAAAGGTACAGCATAGGGAATACAGTCAGTGATACTTTAACAGTATTATATGGTGACAGATGGTAGCTACACTTGTAGTGAATATAGGGTAATGTATCTACTTATTGAATCTCTATGTCCTATACCCGAAACTAATGTAACATCCTGTGTCAATTATACTCAAATTCAAAATTTCTTTTAAAAATTTAAAAAGTAAAAGTTAAAAGGATGAAATCTTCTCTATTTTAAGGCTATAACAACTTCTATTACAACTTTTTGGTATGCTTGCAGATTCTGGTGTTGTACAAAGCAATACAATAGACATCAGAGCTTATAGACTTCAGTTTTGAGATAAATTATTCCCTTGGTGTATTGATTTGTAAAAAAGAAGTTTTAGAGGACACATTGATGGTATTGATACATTAACCAATCACCACTCCAGAAATTTTGTAAAATAATTGTGCTCTATCAAAAAAAGATATTTTTATCGTTTTTCAGAATTTTTTTTTAATTTTTAAAGAGTTTATTTATTTATTTAACAGAGAGAGAGAGAGAGAAAGTGAGCACACATGAGGAGGGGCAGAGGGAGAAGGAGAAGCAGGCTCCCCCTGAGCCACATTGAAGGCAGCCGTTCAACCAACCAAGCCACCCAGGCATCCCTGTTTTTCAGAATTTTAAAGGAACATTTATTTTGGGGGGATATCTTTAATTTTTTAAGTTTTTAAGTTTTTATTTTAATTCCAGTTAGTTAAGATAAAATGTAGTATTAGTTTCAGTGTACAATATAGTAATTTAACAGTGCCATACAACACTCTATGATCATCACAAGTGTACTCTTTAATATCTTTAATACCTATCACCCATTTAACCCATCCCCCTGACCACCTCCCCTCGAGCAACCCTCAGTGTATTCTCTAGAGTTAAGTGTATTTTATGGTTTGCCCCTCTCTCTCTTTTTCCCACTATGTTCATCTGTTCTTTTCTTAAATTCCACATACGAGTGAAATAATATGGTATTTGTCTTTCTCTGACTTATATCACTTAACATTAATACTGTCTAGCTCCATCTACATCATTGTAAATGCTATGAATTTGTTCTCTTTTATGGCTGAGTAATAGTTCACTGCCTGTATGTGTATATATACACCACATCTTCCCTACCCATTTATTAGTAGATGGACACATTCGCTGTTTCCATAATTTGGCTATTATAGAAAATGCTGCTATAAACATCAGGGTGCAGTTACCTTTTTGAGTTAGCATTTTGTATTATTTGGGTAAATACCTAGTAGGCAATGCTGGATCTTAGGGTAATTCCATTTTTAACTTTTTGAGGAGCCTCATACTGTCTTCCAGAGTGCCTGCACCAGCTTTTCCTCTATGGTCAGGAACAAGACAGAGATGCCTACTCTCACTGCTGTTATTTAACATTGTAAAGGCTTGTTTCCTAACACTTGTGAACATAACAAGTGTCCTCTTTAATCATTGGATGTCTGAAAATAAAATTATCTTATTAGAAATTATTTATCTCAAGAAAAATATTTAATATTTGAGAAACTGTGAAAAGTTGTCCATCATTTCAAATTGTTTAATAATTATGTGTCTGATTTATTAAGTATTCTTATTTCTTCTTGTGTTAATCTTGTTAATATATGCATATGTCTAGAGGTGTATAATTTCATCTAGGTTTTCATTGTTAGCACCTTTCATAATTCAACTTGTCACTTTTATTTATGATGCTTCTACAGTTATCTTCCATTTTTGGTTCTTTTTTGTTTGATTTTAAAAATATCATTCTACATTTGTATTTCTGAGCAGTATATTGTTTAGCCTTGTAAGATTGGAACTTTATATTAATAGAAACACAGTATGTATGCTGTAACTATAGATTTGCTTAATATTATGTTAACACATGAGTTTATGTTGATGAATGGAGCTCTTGTTCACTCATTTTTACTACTATAGTTTTTTTTTTTTTTAAATATACCACACATTGCTTGTTCATTCCCCTGGTAACACATATTTGTATTATGCACTGCTTTTGCTATCACTAAAATATACTGTCATGATCATCTTTCCTTTTGAGTAATTAGAGTATATATCTAGAAGTGGGATTTCTGCCTTGCTTTATGTGTGTGACTTCAATTTTATTTGCCTAATGCAAACTGTTTTCTCAAGTATGATAATAAAAATTTTTATTCCACGAGCATATATATAAGACCCATGGCTACATATCCTTGAAAGCATTTTTATTTTTATTTTTTTCATTCTGATGTACCAACTGTATCTGAAATAGATATTAAAATAGTGGTGCAATTTGGTTTAAGTGTGCATTCCCTTATAACTATTGAATATCAGTATCTTCTGACATTTTCATTAGTCATTTGTGTTTATTTTTCTCTGAGATGCTAGTTCAGTTTTTGTACAAATTTTCTATTGGCTTGTTTTTCATTTTATTAGCAATTCATAAATCTCTCCATGTATTTTTATAAATTTAATATTTTACAAATATTTTCAGTTTGTAACTGACATTTTAAAGATTTTTTTCATACATACATGCTATTTTATAAGTTCAGTTAAATTTACCACTGATTAGTGTATTGTTTTTAAGATTCATCTCTACCTACAGAAATAAGACATTGTCATTTGTTTTTTGAAATTTAAAAAAATTTTGCTGTTCTTATTTAGGTCTCTTATCTGTTGCTGCCTGTGATATTAATGATAACGTGTCCCTTCCCGGGGTAACAGTTAGATATGTTAGCTGGCAGATCTCTTTAAAGGCATAAAGGGGGTGCTTGGGTGGTTCAGTCAGTTAAGTGTCTGCCCTGGGCTCAGGTCATGATTCCAGGGTCTTTGGACTGAACTGCATCAGGCTTCCTGCTTAGCCGGGAGTCTGCTTCTTCCTCTCTCTCTTTCCCTGCCCCTGCCTGAGCACTGTCTGTCTCTCTCTCTCTCTCTCTTTCTCTCTCTCTCAAATAAAGAAGTAAAATCTTTAAAAAATAAAATAAAAAAAGTTTAAGTTTCCTCAACTATGACATGATTCCCTGAGTATGCACCACCTAATATGGACTCTTCCACATACCCTGGTAAGATTTGGAGGACACGGGGAACAGATATAAGCATTAAGTTCATGCTTCCTCTGTGTCACAAGAAATAAAGTATTTTGTGTTTCATGCAGTAGTCTCACATCTTCTGCTAGTATCTATGAAACTAGCTTAGTTTGCTAGTTTGCTCATAAGGTAAAATAACAGACCCTTCGCATAATTCTTGACAGTAAACACTCATCAGAAATGATGTGAGAAGTAGAAAAGAATTAAGTTTGGGTAGCCATTTCAAGGTAATAAACTAACAAACAAACAGACCTCTCATACATTTTGAAACAAAATGTTCAAAGATACTCAGGCACATCTTAGTCTCTGATTGGATATGTCATTAAAACTAAACACTATTACAAATATGAAACCATCTGATTGGACTATCAGTGTTACATGCATAGTTCTCAACATTTCAAAATAGTGATTTGATTCATTAAAATATTCTCCTTCCCATATAGAATTAGTCCTTCAAATTTACAACCACAAATAAATTACATACATTTGTTGTTCTTTCTCATCTCTTATTTTCCTTCTCAAAACAAATGCCTCTTTAAGTTTGTGTATTTACAAGCAGAATAAACTTGGCACAGTTTCAAAACCAAGAATGACTGGAGAAGAGTCTGTAAGAAGAATAAGATATACTTAAAGAGAAAATAGAGGTTTGATAAATAAGTAAGCATGAGGAAGTACAAAAGTGAGAATGAATTTTAAAGAGAAAATGCAAAAATTACTAATAAAATGACCAACAAAACATGGTAATTGCTATCATTTTGTGGAAGGACACACTTTGCATGTACATGTTAAAAGAAAATCTGATTTCCTCTACACTCACAATAGTTCTGACACCAAATGTGTAGGGTTGTTTTTTGTCCCCCTATACCAACTAATCATCCAACTCTCTAGACATTGGAGTGTCCTGTAATTCAGTTATGAAACTAACTACTTGGAGCTGTTTGAGACCCCACAGGTCCTTCAAGACCATCTCCCACTGTAGACATCAATCACAAGTCCCAGGTTGTCACACATACTTACACCCAATGAAGTATAAATTGGAAGTTCTCACAATTCTCTGTAACAACTCATAGAACTCAGGGAAAGATTTACTCATGCTTACCAGTTTATCATAAGGGATATGATATAAGATACAGATGAATCAGAGGATGAAGAGATACACATGTCAATGTCAGGAAGAGTCCCTGTAAAGCTGGGCTGCACCATCCTCCCATGTGCACCAATAACGGAACTCTAGAACCCTATAATTGAGGGATTTCTATGGAGTCTTCATTACATAGACATGAACAATTATTAACTCAATTTCTGGCCCATCTCCCCCTCCTGGAGGATGGTGATTGGGCAAAAAGTTCCAAGCTTCTGATCATAGCTTGCTTTTTCTGGTGACCACCTCCATTTTGAAGCTATCCAGGAGCCCCGTGGAACTGGTTTGTTAGAACAAAAGATATTCCTATCTTATCACTCGAGAAATTCCAAAGAATTTAGGAATTGAATCAAGAACTGGGGTCAGGGCGCCTGGGTGGCTCAGTGGGTTAAGGCCTCTGCCTTCAGCTCAGGTCCTGATCCCAGAGTCCTGGGATTGAGCCCCACATGGGGTTCTCTGCACAGCAGGGAGCCTGCTACCCGCCCCCCGCCTGCCTCTCTGCCTGCTTGTGATTTCTCTCTGTCAAATAAATAAAAATAAATATATAATCTTAAAAAAAAAAAAGAGCTGGGGTCAATGACCAAATATCAGAACAAAAGATGATCCTAGCACCCCTATTATTCAGGAAATTACAAGGGTTTTAAGAGTTCTGTATTAGAAATTGGAGGCAGAGACTAAATATTTATTTTATTTATATTTATAGGTTCAAGATAAAAAAGTAAGTTTCTTACCTATTAATTTAAGTGATATGACTTTAATGAATATTGAATCTGCATTGTAATATTTGATTGCCATAATCACTTACCTGGAAGATACTATTATCTTATGTACTTTTACAAATACAGTAATATACTTTTGAAAAATACTAAGGCATGAAAGTTACTTGCTCATATCTAGAAAGTACTTGAACCAGAATTCCCATCTAAGCAGTTTGACTCCACTGTTCATAATTTTTAACATCATATCTACATTACTGTTGTGATATCTGTAATACTTTAGATAAAAATAATTATGTATTATTTTATATATAACATTAATTCTTTATATATGTGTTTTTTCTTGTTCCACTTCACATGATATAGAGATAGCTGAATTTACCCACTTGAACAGAAAAGAATAATACTTTTAAAAAGCAGAAAGTTTGCCAGAATATTAATAATTTCCTGCAAGTGCTAGAAAACTTGACTTTAAGGAAATTGTTTTGATATATGTGCTATTTTTATTACTTTACAAAGAAAGAGCTCTTCTAAGAACATCAGAGAATGCTAATTTTATTTATATATACATAAAGATACAAATGAGTTTGTAGATTGAAATAAATGTATGGCTGCAGGACTCATTAAAAGTAATTTGTTATTTTTTCAGTTTAGTGAATTGTATTAATAGCAATAATTATGCATCTTACAGCGTTATGATTAATGACAGTTCACTTTTCTCTATATACTTTAAGAGAAAGGAGCAGATCAAAATGTTCGTATTGACACAAAATGTTTTTAATACGTTAATGTTCCATAAACATGGAAAGGCTTACATGTCATCATAAAAAATTAGAATGTCAGAAGAGTATGTTTTTCCCACCCTTAGCTTAATCTTTCAAATTTCTTGGGATCATCAAGAAATATAAAATAAGTAAAAATCTCTATCAGTATTTGAAATAGATTAAATTCCCTTTACAAATTTGGCATTTAAAAATTACTCCCAGACATAAAGACTGTTGACATGTGGCCAACAGTCACATGAAAAAAATGCTCAATGTTAATAATCATCAGGGAAATACAATTCAAAACCACAATGAGATACAACCTTATACTCATGAGAATGGCTAAAATCAAAAAGACAGGACATAACAAGTGTTTGCAAGGATGTAGGAAAAAAGGACCACTTACACTCTGTTGGTAGGAATGTAAATTGATACAACTACTGTGGAAAACAGTAGAGAAGTTCCTCAAAAAATTTAAAATAGAAACACCATATGATCCAGTAATTCTACTACTGGAATATGTATCTCTCATATGTATACATGTATATACATATACACATACATATATATCACAGATACATATATATCGTGTGTGTGTGTATGTGTGTGTACATAGCCATAAAAAAGGGTAAGATGGTGCCATTTGGACCAACCATGGGCAGACCTTAAGAGTTTTATGTTAAGTGAAACAAGTCAGACTGAGAAAGACAAATACCATAAGATTTCACTCATATGTGTAATATAAAAAATTGAATAAATAAACAAAAATCAGAATCAAGCTTATAAATACAGAGTATAAATTCATGGTTATCGGAGAGGGGTTAGAAGGATGGACAAAATGGATGAAGGTAAGTGAGAGATACAGGCTTCCAGCTATGGAATGAATGTCATGGGAACAAAAGACACAGCACGAGGAATAAAGGCAATGATATTGTAAGAGCAGTGTATGACAGCTACACTTGTGGTGAGCACAGCATAAGGTGTAAACTTGTGGAATCATTATGTTGTATAACTGAAATTGTAAATGTAACATTGTGTGGCCACTACACCCCCCAAAACCCCAAAAACAAAAAAACAAAAAACAAAAACTCCCAGATATAAAATAGGAAAAACCAGCTTGAAAAATTAACCGACCAAAAATGTATCAAGCAGAAGTGAGTACATAATAGTCTAAGAATGATCATAATCGTGGCCTCTAGTATCACCCTAGATGAGGAGGTTAAGTAATCAGACTTATCAGACAAAAAATTTAATGTTGTAGAAAACCCCGTCAGGTACACGGAGAACCAGGGCATTCAGAAAATGAATTTCACTGAAACACTGTCTAGATTTACATTTACTTAAATGAATGTGCAAACACAATGAATGAATATTTTCACGGGTTCTTGGTAATGTGGCTTATTGTACCGTTAATGCCACTGAGAGTGGCTTTGCTCTTACTAACTTCAAGAGTTCTGTCATTTGGAAAAAAGAAACTCTTAATGCAGAATGAATTTACTTGCCGTGGCTACATCAGTATGGAGTGTGTTACACTCCAGCCATTAACCTTATCTGAGGGCAAGATAAATCAAACACACTCAGGTGGCAAACAAAGAAGATGAGAATTGGGTGTTTGTTGACAGCACCAGGTGTCAACAAAGAAAGTTTCGTGCAGTTTCAGGCTGTTCTGTCATTTGAACTTAGAACATCTGATTGCATGCCCTGGCCTCTTGCACTTGCTTCTCTAGAAAGTTTCCTGGTGACCTGACCACATTGGTAATATTGTTTCTGGTATGCAGCAGATTTACATCTACTATCTGAACTTCATAAACTCTGATCTCAGACTTAAAATCTGTACCTCAGTGGCATTTTAATTTTTATTTTCAAGATGGCAAAATTAGCAGTACAAAAATACACTCCTTTAACTTTTGTACTACATAGGTAGTACTATAGATTATACTACATAGGTAGTATAATCATGAAAAAAATAATCCTAAATTTCTTGGATGAAATCCTGATTCTTACCATTGGGCAGTCTGAGATAGATTCATTATGGTTAT
Source organism: Mustela nigripes (assembly GCF_022355385.1). NCBI lineage: Eukaryota > Metazoa > Chordata > Mammalia > Carnivora > Mustelidae > Mustela > Mustela nigripes. Next base: position 46,665,021 of record NC_081563.1, on the reverse strand, counting down.
TTTTGTTATGCATTCATGTCTCTCAATAACCTTTCAATCCCCCAAATACAGGTCTTCCTTTTGTGCTTTTCTGCAATCTTACAACAATATGTAAGGGAGGAAAAAAAAGGTTTTACATTTGTTTCCTACTTTGGACACATTCTCTGAAACCATCCTCAAATTTGTGCCATGTCTCTAGAGGAAAATATAGCGCACCCTGGGAATCTGAAATTGGTCTGATTCCTTCCCTAGGGACATCTCCAGTATCACTTTGGTTCAGTTCTATGTAGCATATTAGCATCACTATTTCTTAGTCTTACACTACAGGAAAATTGAATATGTAGTTAAGTGATGCAGGCAACCTGTATCCTTTAGCTTGACCCTGATAATTTCACAGTTGAACAGATTTCATCAAAGTATATGCATTTGCTCTTGTTTGTCCAAAACACAAAAATAACATATAAATACAACATTGAATATCTTTGTAGAGCAGGTATTTTCAGGTAAAAATTATATGCTGCTGTGTCATTTTTGCTTTTCTGTTATAGCACAGCATCTAAATACCCTATGAACAATATCAGTAACAATTAATCAAAAGACCAATGGATTTGTTAGAATCTGAAGTGTTGACACAGAAGTCAAGAACATAGAGACAATGGGAAAGCCTTCAAACACATGAGGAAAAAAGAGACAAAATGGAGCCACACACGCTGAGTGGGCTTTTATATGGAGAAAAAGAAAGAAAAAAAAATATTCTGGAAGGAATGCATAGTACTGTTAAAAATTCCAAATAGTCCTTTTGAAGTTGATATATTATGCTCCTTACCCAAGACTCACTCCCTAGAATTCTCGCTAGTGCCTACAGCTTCCCTTTTGTGTAATGGCATCCCCATACCCTTCTCTTGTTCCATGAAGAACTCCCACTCTTCTAGCCACAGAATTCAGATCTGAAATGATTATGAGATCCAATTTAGGCCATGTGATATTCAGAACATTTCACTAGGGCACTGAGGAAAGAAGCTTTGTCTAGCTCCTTGAGAACTAAAAGAATATTGGAAGAGTTGGAATGGTGTTTAGATGGGAATTCAGGAACTGCTGCATATACTTTTACTCATCAGATGAGCAGTCTTAATGGTGAAAGTGACTCACAGAGGAGGAAAATTGCCAAAAGCATCACAGAAAACAGAAATAGAACTAAAGTTCTGAGGATGTGAATGTTGAAATTAATGTGATTGAATCCAATTCTCCCTCTAGGCTTTTCAGCTAAAAAAACCACTTATCTGGGGCGCCTGGGTGGCTCAGTGGGTTAAGCCTCTGCCTTCAGTTCAGGTCATGATCCCAGGGTCCTGGGATTGGGTCCCGCATCAGGCTTTCTATTCAGGAGGGAGCCTGCCTCTATGTCTCTCTCTGCCTGCCTCTCTGCCTACTTGTGATCTCTGTCTGTCAAATAAATAAATAAAATATTTTTTTTTAATTTAAGAAGACATTTTCACTAAGCATTTAATACGTCTCAACCATTGAACAAATAATTCCACATATTAAACTCTATAATCTTTATGACAATAATATGAAGCAGATACCTTTATTATTTTGATGTTATAGGAAAAAAAAATCCAAAATATTGGCCACCTGCATCCATGAAATCAACAGTCATTTTATATGTGCAATAATAGTTTGTGAAAAGAAACTGTAAGAGGAAAAGCAAAAAAACCACTGCAAAACAGGTCAAGATAGATGGTTTACCCATTAGATAAAAATAGCTTTGGTCTTCTTCCTCTCACTCTTTTGGACTTTTTTTTTTTTAAAGATTTATTTATTTGACAGAGAGAAATCACAAGTAGACAGAGAGGCAGCCAGAGAGAGAGAGAGGGAAGCAGGCTCCCTGTTGAGCAGAGAGCCAGATGCGGGACTCAATCCCAGGACCCTGAGATCATGACCTGAGCTGAAGGCAGTGGCTTAATCCACTGAGCCACCCAGGCGCCCCACTCTTTTGGACTTCTAATGCAAAGAGTTAAGCATTCATTTCCCCATTCCACTTTCTGCCTGCTTTAAATACTCTCATTCCCCCAGCAGACATGAACAAATGAGTATATACACATATCTTCAAGAATATAGTATTTTTCTTATATGTTTATGCTGTCTAGATGCATAAATGGTAATGAGCAGTAATAATTCAATAATTATTTATTTTTCTTATTTTACTCAACTTCACATTTTAAGGTTTATTCATAGCTGTATTTGCCTCTAATTTATACATTTTGTTACATTATGACAATGTATGTACTCTATATGTCTTACTGTTGCATTATTTTTAAAATTTTTTTAAGTAATTGATCACTAGGATGGTTCCAATTATCTGCTTCCATATACAATACTGTGATAAATATCTCACAAATATCTCCTAAAAGGCAGATATCTTCTTCTTTTTTTTTTTTTAATGATTTTATTTATTTATTTGTCAGAGAGAGAGGAGCAAGAGTGAGCATAGGCAGACAGAGTGGCAGGCAGAGGCAGAGGGAGAAGCAGGCTCCCTGCCAAGCAAGGAGCCCAATGTGGTACTCAATCCCAGGACGCTGGGATCATGACCTGAGCTGAAGGCAGCTGCTTAACCAACTGAGCCACCCATGCGTCCCAGGGCAGATATCTTCTAAAAGGTATGATATTTCTTGAATACACAGAGGTTTCTCTTTTAATTGCTTATTAATAGGCTTTGACCTCTTTGTATTGTCTTTGTTTTTTTATTTGATTTATACAAACTTCTTGTATATGGTAGATATGAAATATTTTTCAGGTACTCATTTTTAAAATAACCTTCCTTCTCTATTACCCCAACATTATTTTTCAGCCATGTCTTTAAATAACAATATTAATGTGGTATACAAAGCCAGACTTTTAGTTTTTGACTTAAGGATATATGTTTTCAGATCTTTCTTTAAAATCCTTTACCCAGTTGAAGGATACACATATGCTTCCTTAGCTTTATTCTATTAACTTTACATTATACCATTCTCATATAGGTCTTTGTATATGTTTAGTGATAAGTAGAGATCCAAAGTTATATATACTCTTTTTCCATGGATCTTTTTCTTAACATTATCTATTAAATAATCCAGCACTTTATCCGATTTCTGCAGTACTTTTATTATAAAACAGATACATTCACATGTGCTTTATTTCTATTTTTAAGATTTCACTCTGTTCAACAAACTGATTTGTTTAATGTGATGTTTTCACCACATAGTTTCCTTAACATGGTTCCTTTAAAATATGCCTTCTCAGGTGGTGAAAGTCTTCCATACTATTTTTTTTTTTTAAGTGACTGGCCTATTGTAGATAAATGATTTTGGAGGTTTTATTTTATTTTATTTTATTTTATTTCTTTTCAGTGTTCCAGCATTCATTGCTTATGCACCACACCCAGTGCTCCTACACGTATTTTAGAATTGTTTGCTGAGAATTTATTTTTAAATATCCATCAGGAATTTTAATTTAAACTACGCTGAATTTATGGTAATTTGGCTAATGACAGTGGGTGACCTCAAATATTCTCAATCTTAAGAAAAAACACATCTGGGACACCTGGGTGGCTCAGTGGGTTAAGCTGCTGCCTTCGGCTCAGGTCATGATCTCAGGGTCCTGGGATCGAGTCCCACATCAAGCTCTCTGCTCAGTGGGGAGCCTGCTTCCCTCTCTCTCTCTTTCTGCCTGCCTCTCTGTCTACTTGTGATCTCTCTCTGTCAAATAAATAAATAAAATATTTTAAAAAAAAGAAATAAAAAACACATCTGAAGGGTTTCTACTAAATATGACATTTATAAAAAGTTTCATAGAATACATAATATTACGGCAGTTACCTTCTGTTCATTGCATAACTAGGACAACGTTCTTCAAATACATTTAACATCTATTTAAAAATAAATGGATGGGATGCTTCCTGAAGTAAGTGCTCTGTTGGGGCAGAATGGGTTCAAAGCACCCAGAGTGCCATTTTACAGGTCCTGTTCTTTTAGTTTTGGGGGGTTTTCTTGGCCTGGCACCTCCCTGTAAATCCAAATTAGACAGCTTGTCTTTATTTGATCTGAGTCAGAACTCACTCAAAGTAAACAATCTTTACCCTGGGGTACATGTTAAAACCATCAGAGGCAATAATTTAATACTGTCACTGCTTAAACCAATCAATAATAATAGTTGGGGCAATCGGAAGCATGACCAAAACACTTAAAAGAAACAGCTGAGAAACAAGATGTATGTAAGAGACTTTGGAAAGCTCTGATATACTGCTTCTTGACCTTTCAGCTAAGATCAAGTGAAAAGCTCTGACAGATTACCTGGGATCTGCCTGGAAGGTCATGTGTGGTGCTATTCATATACTCAGGAAGACTTGAAAAGGCCCTAATATCTCATGTCTGACTGATCTTGAAACCCAAAGTGTAGGCTAAAGCACAGGTGTAAACTGAAGGAACGTTAAAGATATGCCCAACACGCACACAAAGCCCGTCAACAAAGTCTGGGAGACTTACTGGATCAAGACATCTGAGGAGAAGCGTGTCCACTTAGCTAACCAAGCAGGGGGGGGGGGTGTTCCAGTGGCAACACGTGTCCCAGAATATAAACTTCACAGATTAGATCAGAATTTTTTTTTTAAATGGCAACCAAAAGTAGCAAACCTTGTGAAGAGGGAGAATCTTCTTTCCATAATTGCCACATTATATTAAATGTCCAGTTTTCAACAAAAATTATAAGATATGCAAGAAATCACAAAAGTATGGTACAGACATGGGGAGACAAGAGTGAAGAAACCTGTCCCTGAGAAAACTCAGATGTTGAATTTATATGACAAAGACTTCATATGAACTATATAAGTAACTTACAAGAACTAAACTAAAAATATGTCTCATGAGTTAAAGGAAATATGAGAACTATTTTGCTTAATATAAACATTTTTACACATATTTATAAATGACAAACTATTAGATAGAGAATTCCTAAGTACTTCACACACACACACACACACACAACACACAACACACACAAAGCTGCTAGAAGTAATAAATGAGTTTAGTTAAGATTGTATGATACAAAATCAAATCAGTATAAAATATCAATTGTATTTCCATATACTAACAATGAACAATCTAAAATGAAATTAAGAAGAGTATTCTGGGGCACCTGGGTGGCACAGTTAATTAAACAGCTGACTCTTGGTTTTGGATCAGGTTGTGATCTCAAGGGTTGTGAGATCAAACCCCATGATAAGCTCTGGGCTCAGCATGGAGTCTACCTGAGACTCTCTCTCTCCTCCTCTGCCCCTCTCCACAAAAAAAAAAAAAAAAAAAAAAAAAAAAAAAAAATTATTCGATTTACAAGAACATATAAGACTATAAAATGTATAAGGATAAATTTAGAAAAAGAAGTACAAGACTTATACCCTGAAAGGTGCCATAAAGCATCTTTGAAAGAAATTAAGGAGGACCCACATAAATAGGAAGACATTCTGTATTCGTGAATTGGAAGACAAAACTGTTGTGATGTCAATAATCCTCAAATTGATTTGAAGATTCTCTATCAAAATTCCACCTGGATTCTTGTTCATAGAAATTGATAAGCAGACCCTAACTATTCACATAGAAATTCAAGGGACCCAGAATAGCCACAATAATAAGCAAAAGTTGGAAGACACATTTCCCAATTTCAAAACTTTCTACAAATTACGTTGTATTCAGGAAAAGGGGAATTGTCATAAGGATAGAGACATAGTCAACATACCCCATCTCTTGATGAAAAATGTTGTAGAGATTACTATTCAAATGACAATAAAATTAAAAAAAAATTACTGGCAACTTGAAACCCATGAAGATATAATGCAGAATCAAATATATCAAATAGTATACAAATACTTAAAGGAAGACATTAATTCTGAAAATGACCTATTCCACAGATCTGAAAAATGTTTAAGAAATAGTTTTGAATTCTCAGAAGTTATTGATTAAGTGATATGGGAAACAATTTGAAAAGTTTTCCCAGAATTCACAGAAAAAAATGAAAATTAACAGAAAAAAGATGCAAGTGTATCTGTGGAGGCTGTAAACCAGCGATTTAAAATGCAGATTGCTGGTGATTACTGATAGAACAGAACAAATAGGGCAGAAGTGCTAGCCAAAATTATAGGGTGGATAATGCTTTCTAGACCAAAAAAATCCACTGCATGTGTAATGAAAGGGTTCACTATGGTCCATGTAACATCACTCTCAAGACACCTACATGTAAACAAATAGGAGTGGGGGAGAAACCTCATTCCATAAAATGTTCAAAAGCAAAGTAAAAAATAAAGGTTAACTTTATACTTATAATAACAAATAAACTGAAATTCCTCACATTTTCTGTTGAAACCCAAATGACAAAGTATAAAGCAATTTAATGTTAAAAAATAAAAGCTTGGCCAGATAATTTTCTCTGCAGTGGTATTATCTTAAAAGATAAAAGCTACTCAAAGTAAAGAGAACTCAAGAAAAATGTGAACCTATTTACTTTCTTAAAATATTCCATAAAGATCAATTGCAGCCAATTGACAGAAAAAAACAAAATGAATACTCATAAATGGAAAGGCTGGAAAAAATGTATATTATATTATAATGAGCAAGTCTTAGTGACAATTCAAAAATGATATAAATTATTATTAATTTCATTGGAACTTTAACAGCAAATTATAATTAATAAAATGATATTTATGGTATATTGGGCCCCTGAAACTAAAATAGATTGTAATTACTAGTTATTTATTGCTTTCTCATATGCTGGTAACACACCTCATTTTTTGTTACGTATTCTTCTCATACCTGGTAGAAGTTTCTATCAGAATGTGTCATTCACTCTTCCCAAAGTTAGACACATGATGTTGATTTAAACACATTCTCAAATTCACATATCACAAAATATGTGAATTGTTGGAAAATGGACTGGCTTACTGACTCACTTTTAAAGAACAGAATGTGTCAGAAGTATATTGTATAACTTTCTGCCCTAAGTTAGAAAAGGCAATACAACTTCCACCTGGCTCACTCACTCTCTGGACCTCTGAGCTGACATGTAAAAAGTCTTGGTTCCCCTAAAAGTTCCATACCAATGGGCACCTGAGTGGTTTAGACGGTTAAGCCACTGACTTGACTTCTGCTCAGGTCATGATCTCAGGGTCCTGATCCTGGAGTTGGCCTCCAGGCATACCTGGGAACCTGCTTAAGATTCTCTCTCTCTCCTCTCCATCTGCCCCTCCTCCGACCACACACACATTCTCTTTCTCCTTCTAAAATCAAAAAACAAAAACAAAATTTTCATAATGAGATGTCAGGTAAAAGGACCACATAGAGCAAGAGATAAATGCCTGATAAGTCTTGGCTATTCTATTCCTAAACTGTTCAATTCCATCTGGAATAAACCTCTAGACATAGAAGGGTGACTTCAGAGGATTCCAGACTCCCGGCTCTGAGGTGCCCAGCAAACATCAAGTGAAGGAAGTAAGGTTTCCTCATCACATCCTACCTGAATTACTGACCGCCAAAATCCATGAGCAAAATGAATGATTATTTTTCAAAGCCAAATGGGTGATTTTATAAGAAATTTACGGAACAAACATTGGCTAACTCTTCAATTACAAGATTTCCTCCATTTTGACATTGTAATTGGTTTAAGAATGATCACATGGTTCAAGGTGAGCCCATCAGAATTGTGATTGCTTGCTTGCTTCTTTAATTTGATGTATACTTTTGTCAGGGTGGCAGAAGGATGTATGGACATAGAAGCCAGGAAAGAGGCTCTCTCTACATGGCAGATAACAAAAAACAAGTTCTGGGTTAAAGCGGAGCTCTAGGGTCTGTATTATAATGACAAAGAGAGACATATTTGCTAAGGACATACTCAAGTCTGTGACTCATTCTCATGTGAAATAAGCACAGCTATTTAGCTTTCCTAATATGTGGACCAGAGTATACTCTTTTGTGACTTACTCTAGTTTGAGTCACTGTCACTTTTAACCAAGATGGCTGATTAATGCGAGAGTACAATGTGTTTTGTTGTTCTCTTACAAATGGGATTCCTATAGATATCTTCTAAGCTGCAAACGTTCAATTTTTATCAGTGATATTCCTCAATAAGTCTCCAAAGATACATACAAGAAGCCCTCCAAGGCCTCTGTCCATCAAGGAAAAAAATCAATTTGTTTGGTTAGAAATGATTTTAGTGATAAAAATTTAGAGACTTTTTTTTTTAAAGGATGCATTTTTTTTTTTTTTTTTTTTTGCTCAGCTGAAATTGTGAACTATTACAAGCCAAAAATTACAATCTGAAAATGTCAAAAGTTTGAACAACTGACAGTGGAGTTATGATCTGCCTAAAATAATGGAAAAGAGTTATTTGACACTGCCTCATTTACATATTCATAAAGGAAGGAAAAGAGGACTGCAGATAGAGTTTCCCATTTATTGTTGCTGTCAGATCCTAATAATGTAAGTCTGATATTGTATAAAATTCCAGAAGCCTCAAAAAGCTATTTTTAAGACATCAAAAAATTAATTGTAAATTTGTTGGAGGAACAAACGAAAAATGTTTTTCTTCTTTAAACTATTAAGAAACTGAGAATTAAAAATGTTTTTTTTTTTTTTTTTAATTTGACAGAGAGAGAGAGATCACAAGTAGGCAGAGAGGCAGGCAGGGAGAGAGGGGGAAACAGGCTCCCCTGCTGAGCAGAGAGCCCAATGCGGTGCTCCAACCCAGGGCCCTGGGATCTCAACCTGAGCTGAAGGCAGAGGTTTAACCCACTGAGCCACCCAGGTGCCCTGAGAATTAGTATTTTCAGAGACTAGTTTTATCCTCTATTTCAAGGTTCGGGAACATAAATAAACATAATAAATTATGGAACTTAGAATTTTAGAGAGAAACATAGATAACCATACATTTGTGATGCTATCCTCATATCTTTCTTATTTTAACCCTGCAGCAGCCAGTCATGTTTCCTCACAGGACACACACTCTTCTGACTTTATTCCTTTTATTTATTTTTTTTTTAAGATTTTATTTATTTATTTGACAGACAGAGATCACAAGTAGGCAGAGAGGCAGGCAGAGAGAGAGAGGGAAGCAGGCTCCCTGCTGAGCAGAGAGCCCGATGTGGGACTCCATCTCAGGACCCTGAGATCATGACCTGAGCCGAAGGCAGCGGCTTAACCCACTGAGCCACCCAGGCGCCCCATGACTTTATTCCTTTTAAAACCCAATTTTTCCCTGAGTAAAAAACTTAAATCTTAAATTTTTATTTCTTTCCCATAAAAAAGTATATTGTAAAATTTTAAAAGATCTGGAAGATATGACATTGGAAAAGGACCACAATGGAAAACTATAGGTTATCTGTCGTCATCTCTTTCTCATGAATCTGGTGTCATCTTTTTCTCCTTCCCTCCTCTTTTCCTACCTACTTCCTCTTTGTCAGACACAGATGCACCGCAAAGTCACAGAAATATAAAGTTTGTTTCAAGAATAGTAAAGCATGATAGCTGTAGTGCCACAGCACCCACTTTTCTGATTGTACGTGTGCATGTGTGTGTGTTTTATCTGTTCTCTGTTTCCCTGTCAGGTTGCCATTTCATACTATGTAACAGAACAGTCTGGCCATGAGTTGGTAAGCCATCTTTTCTAGCAAAGAAAGCAAAAACCCTTATTTTTTTTTTTTAATTTTTTAAAAAAAGGAAAGAAAAGAGAAGTGGAGGGGAGGGAAAGACCACAATCAAGAATGCTGTCCCAAAGCTGCCACCATAAACATTAAGGACATAGGAAGCAGAGGCAGGGTAGCAAGTAAGACTGAAGAAAAGAGAGTAATTTGCTTAAGCTGCAGGAGAAATAAAGGCCCAGGAAGGTATTAAAACACAGAAAGTAAGTTTTATTATCACAAATTTGACAGGAATATTTAACAGATGCTAATTTCTGCTTTATTCCTACAATTATATACTAAACACAAAGAGTTGGGGGCATCTGTTACCCTCCTCAAAGCCAGGTAAGCATTGTGCCCCAGAGATTGTGACTTATCTGGATTTGAGGGGAAAATCGTGAGCACAACTTTGTTTTAAATATTCAAGTTTTAGAAGTAGAATGCTCCAAAATGTGTAAAAGCAAAAAAGGCACAACAGTTATATGCCCCCCCCATGATGGAATTTTCCTAGACTATTTTCCCAAGGATTGGCCTTGTGAGGCAGTTCTGCTTCACACACCGTTTGCATCTGTGTACGTCCTCTGGGTCTTGTCAAGAGCTGAGCTGAGCTGAAGAGAGATGAGCTCCAGATGTTCAACAGTGAATTAAGACAACAAGCCAAATGAAGGTAATGGTCAAGCCTTTAATTGCTTGTTGAGATAGCACAGTAAGAAGTTAAACAGGAGAAAGTGCCGGCTTCCCCACTGGTCCATGGTCTCCCCATGGAATAGCACTAAGTCATAATCTCGTGGATCAATATAGATGTTTGTCTTACTGTCTAGGAACCCCTAGTCAAAAAGCTTCTTCCTTTTTGCCAGTAGGATTGCAGGGGAGGCAAAGGAGGAGAACTAAGAATAGAGTGGAGGGAAATGTTTTCAAAGATTCCTGATAAAGTGGTCTGGGCAGAGTTTCCCAAGGAAGCCTCTTCCCAATGGTCCCCCTGATAAAGAGGCCCCTAAATGAAAAGCTGGAGCTAGGATTTCAGATATGTATAGAGGCATGGACAATGAGGGAGCCCTCATATCTCGACTGCAACTCGCTTTGGAGACCACAATGCAATGGCTGTGCACCAAGTCTGGTGTTGGCAGACAGTCTGTTTTCCCCTGGGAGGCTGGTGAGGTACAGCCTTGGCAATTGGCAATTGTTGGACCTAAAAATCAGACATAGGATTCTGGCCTGGAGCCAGACAACTCAGTTCTGTCTATGTGAATGATGCTGGAGATAAGACATTAGCCAACAAAGTTGGAAGCTTTCAAAATGAGCAAAGGCCTTAGTTTGACATGTTGAATAGATCATGGCAGGGAGTAAATCTGTGTGTAGGGGAGTGCTTTATTCCAATTTTCTGGTCAGTGAAAGTCCCCATGAGGCAAATGTAGAAACTCAGTGAGGAGGAAACAGCTCCCCACTAAGTGACAATGGTTGATTAGAGTAAATGTTTCTCACAACAAAGAGATGTTTAAAGTACTATTTAATTTGATGAAGAAAATTAAAGCAACAAAATACTTCTTAACCTGCTCAGCAAAAATATACCTATTCTATGACTATAAAAATATACCAGTTAGGATCGCATTTGGTAGAAGGTTAGGACCTGGCTAAAAATGATTGAAAACAGTCATTTTTATAATGCTTAACAGAATGTCAGGGGAGAGGTGATTCCAGGTTTTCATGTAATGGCTCAGTTATGCTTTCAAGACCCCAGGCTCCATTTCAAGATCCCTACAGTGCCGGTTGTTTGTTCTTGGGCTAAATGCTTCATGATCATTGGATTAAATTTAGTGTTCTTGAAACCACATCCATGGTCAAGCCGGGAAGAGGGGATAAGAGGCAGAGTAAGTAGCTTCTTTTGTGCTTGATCCTTTAAAAAGAAGCAAGAATTTTCCAACCAGTCCCCTCAGATGACTTCTACTTATATGCTTTTGGTTTAAACTGAGTTATATAACAATCACTATTAGTGGCAAAGTAGGCTGGAAAACCAGGTGCGTCTATCAAGATTCAACAAGGGGAAGTGCCTAGAAAGAAGCCTGGATTACTTGTTCAGTTAGTGAAATGAGACTATCATGCATGAAAATTGCAAAATAAATGCACACCTAAACCATGGCATATTAAAAACTCTTCGAAAATCTATAGTTCTATTTTAATCCTTTAATGTTCATGGCAGAGATCTGATTTATTTATCAGTGTAGACACATATTTAGCTTTAAAAAATCAGCAGTAAGTTTAAAGTCAATGACTGAAAATGATATTTTGATATTATAGCCTCTCTTTCTCATATAGGCAAATGGGGTGTTGAAAAAAAAATGTCAAGGATAGTTGTCTTTCTCTGCTTGACTTATTTCGCTAAGCATGATACCTGTACCCCTGGGGATAAAAATATATGTTTATCAAAAAAAAAAAAAAATGTCAAGGAATACCAGATGTTAACAAATAATAATTATTCAGTACATTTTCCTAATACAGTTAAAGAGATAAATTATCACTGATTAACAAAATGAATAAATAAAACTCAACCAATTATAGTGACTTCACTAGGGAATGCTAGAACTTGGATCCTAGGGAATATCAATATTTCTGATTTCAAGAAAAAAATATATTAATCTTCTTAAGGAACTCTCTGCCAGCATGGTATAATTCCAAGCATATAAATCTTCAGATAATCATTATCTGAAGGTTTGTTGATTGATAACTAAAGATGATCCAGATAGTCAAAAATTTTAGTAGATATTTTCTGGTGATTAATGCAACATCATAATCTTCAGATGTAAGCTATTTTGTGGGAATAATTTTATTAACATTTATGCAGTCAATCAGTTCAAACTCTTCTGTAAAACGTATCAAAATCTGTATTTGTGAGTGAAAATCTCTTATCCTCTCTTTTACAATCAATCAAAATTGAGATATCTCTGTATCTCCCACATCAAAAACATGCATATATATTTATACAGAGCTGTTGGGACTGTAAAGTGGAACTACGTGGCAAGTCTCTTGGCCATATCTATTAAATTTGAAAACCACATATACCCTATGACCCTAAGACAAAAATATACAAATGTGCATCAAACACCTTGCATAAGAACATTCCCAAGGAGCCTCTCATTCTTAGTAGGTTGAAATACTACTCAAATGCCTACCTGCAAAAATGAATAAGTGAAAAATCACATACTGACACAATGAAAAATCATATATTCATCAGCAATGAGAACGAGCAAATCATCGCTACATGAAAAGACAGGAATGAATCTCATAAAATTGTGAACAAAAGAGTTCAAATAGAATAGAGCACTTACAATATGATTCCATTCATATGCAGTTTTATGGGTTTTGAGAGAAGACAAGGCCATAGTTACTCTTATAGGAGAAAGTTGCAGAATGCACAAGTGGTCGTTGTGAACTCTGGAGTGCTGGCACCGTTCCATTTACGGATGTTGAGTTCTACATACATGAGCATGTTCTCTTCGAAAATTAGTGGAGTTCCTAAGATTTGTGTATTATTCCATATATATATTATATGCATAAAACTGTTTATAAAAATTAACAAAAAGGTTTGTGTTAATTGTGCAAAATCAATAGGAAGGAAATTTAAAAGACAAAATATAAAACTTCGTAAAGATTACAATAATAAGACTATCATTATTTAAATCTCTGAAAATTGGTAAACAAACAAATCTCCCACCACCCCAACAACAAACAAAGCAGTCTTGCGTATTTGGATTTTGATGTGTGAATTTCAAATAATGCTGAGGTAAAATATCAGGAAATCATTCAATCTAATTGGCTTTGAGAAAGATAATTCTCTCTCATGAAAGAATACCAAATTGAGATTACCAAATTGAAATACCAAATTACCAAATTGAAATACCAAGCCAGTAACAACTATGTAGTATTGAAGTCAGATTCCAAAGGGTACTACATAAATTAAAGACCTATTTTTAGAAATTATTATAATTCTGAGCATTAATATGCTCAATATTTTCATTCACCACTCTACATTGAATAATGATAATTCTAAACTGCAGAATTTCAAGAAAGTTTTTGCAATATAATTGCTTTGGGGACTGTTATTGTGTCATAGTTAAAACAGCATAAACATTTAGTTTGCCTGTGGATAGTTGATCATGGAGCCAACTGACAAAATTTAATAAGTCAGACTCCTTATTATAAGTATTCTTCTTGAAATCCTTTTGTTTTCTTTTTTAAAAATTTTATTTATTTATTTGACAGACAGAGATCACAAGTAGGCAGAGAAGCAGGCGGAGAGAGAGGAGGAAGCAGGCTCCCTGGTGAGCAGAGAGCCCGATGTGGGACTCGATCCCAGGACCCTGAGATCATGACCTGAGCTGAAGGCAGAGACTTTAACCCAATGAGCCTCCCAGGCTCTTCCAAATCCTTGGTTTTTGTATTCACATTGCACCTCCCAGGGACTCTTATGCTCAGAAAAAATTGTGGCTATTAATTCACAAGCAAGGGCATTATATTATATTTATCTTAAGTTTGTCTTATAAGAAATATATCTTAATGTTGATGTTCCTGATATAACTTAGAAGAGGAATGGGCAAAACTCTTTGCCCTAATACAAAATACCATCAAGATAGGGTGACTCCTTTGATCTTAATTTTTTTGGGGGGTCATAATATTTTTCCTTTGAAATGTAAATAATAAAGCCATTTTTCTTGAGTTAGGGGAGTCTTGAAAAATACCTAAATATTGCCAAAGAGGATAGATTTTTTTTTTAAAGATCTTATTTATTTATTTGACAGAGAGAGAGATCACAAGTAGGCAGAGAGTCAGGCAGAGAGAGAGGGGAAGCAGGCTCCTCGCTGAGCAGAGAGCCCGATACGGGGCTCGATCCCAGGACCCTGAGATCATGACCTGAGCCGAAGGCAGAGACTTTAACCCACTGAGCCACCCAGGTGCCCTCAAAGAGGATTGATTTAAATTTATATTATTTCAAATTAATTAAATTTTATAAATAAATTTCAAATAAATTTAAATTATTATGAAATATTGTGCAACTACTTACATATACGATGTAGTATAAATGTTGATTGGAAAGATGCTTATTATGCTTTATATTTTAAGAAAAGAAATCCCTTGGCAAAATCATTTATATTATCTGATCAAATCTTTATAAAGTAGAGATATATATATGTGTGTGTTCATTTTAAAAATAATATGGAAAAATACAGACCAGTGTTTACAGTTCACTGAAAAAAACCCAAACATTATGGATTTGGTTACTTATTATTCAATAGAAAAAATAGCATTAACTTGGATGACTGAAGTAAAATGCATTGTGTGGATAAAATGTAAATATTCCTGGAAGATAGTTAAGCCTTTCTTGTGAATCACTGAGTATAAAATTGTGTAATTTTTATTTTAGGATAGAGATTATTAACTTTTGAACTAAAAAAAGTAAAGTAAGATACATTATTTTCTTTTTAAAAGAGGTAAAATAGAGAAGATTGCTAGAAGTGATGAAAGAAATATAAAAACAAAAACAGCCAAAAGTCCATTTCACTGAATTCTATGCTATTATAATAAAATTAATTATATAACATTCCTGTAGGCAAAGTTTTATGGTTCAGTTATATTTCCTCAAAATTCCTATGTTAAAGCCCTAATCCCTGGTACCTCAAGTGTGACTGGCTTTGGAAACAGGACCTTTAAAGAGGTGATTAAGTTAAAATGAGGTCATTTGGAAGGCCCTAATCATTTTATTGTCCTTATAAAAAAGGAAATTTAGATACACAAAGAGATACCAGGAGTAAAAGCTCACTGAAGAAAGACCATGTGAGGACACAAGAAGAAGGCAGCTACCTATAAGCCAAGGAGAGAAACCTGAGAGAAAAATCAAATCGGCCTACACCTTGATCTTGAACTTCTATTCTTCAGAATTGTGAGAAAAGAAATCTATTAAGTCACTTGGTCTGTGGTATTGTGTTATGAGAGCCCTAAAGAATGAATGTGAACAATTCAGCTTTAATTATTTCTTAAGAGAAAGCATACTTAGAATTAAAATGTAATGAAAATAATTGGTTTATCTGATTCTATTTCTCTATATGGTGGCTTAAGAGGATTTGTTAGCACGTGATATTCTTTCTTAGTATTTTGTGGAGGACTGTGATGCACCTAGGTGAAAGATTTTATTTCCTAGCTTCCACTGCAGCCATATGATTAAATTCTATCTAATAAGATAGAAAGAGTAGTGTTGTATGAGACTGCTGAGAAGATGGTTTTGAAGACGCTGACTCAACCAGGAATACAATTCATTTATCTTTTGTATTTCCTTCTTCCTGCTATTTGAATATACTTTTAATGGCTAAGTTCAGTAGCCATTTTGAGCACAGGCAAATTTAAGAATAAAAGAAAAGTGCTAAGAAGAACCTAGTAGGATAAGAAAAGGAGCCTGTGTTTTAGTTACTGTTGAACTAGAACTGTTATGTAGAATTGTAAATTTACCACATAAAGTTGGTACAAAGAGGAAAACATCCTCCTACATAAAGGTAATTTTATACAGAGTTAGACTGAAAAATAACAGACACAATTCAATAATTTAAAATTTTTCAAATCAAAATATTAATTTATCAGTGATATTTTTTAAAAGCACTTCTATTATCGGATGCTGTTTTAGCAAGATAGACTCCAGTCTAAGAAAGGGCATTATTTTCAACACAAACATACACAAACACACACAGTGAGAAAGAACTTTCTGTCCTCGATTTTTTGCTTAAAATGTGTATAATTCTACTCATTGTAATTAAATTTTCTCCAAATGTATTGAGATTTTTCTTGCACATAAAATGTCTTTGAAGGATGTTTGCTAGATTGTCTTGTGAATAAAAATGGAAAACCACTGAAAGAGGAAAAGAGCAAAGGCCATTTTGAATAAACAAAGAGGTAGAAACACATCCATACACATACATACTCTTCCAAATGGTACAGGCAGTCCTTACTTGTCAGGGATATCTTTGGTATAGCTGAAGTGGTCTTGACTTCACAGAGATCTTTTGTAAAAATGCATATTTAAAAATTCCCATCTATCATTGATTTCTAGTCACAGTAGACATATTTTCTCCCTATAAACAGCTGCCAAATGTAGTGTAAAACAAAAGCAACTATCTCTATTTCTATCTGTATATTCCTTCTTTTTTTTTAAGTTCCTGGAAGTCATTTCCTCACCAAAAAACCTTTACTTTTACAGTAAAGCTAATCAGGTGAGAACAATTTTCAGACCAGTCTACTCAATTTTAACTCAGGTAAACATGTTTCGACAGAGTTCGAATGATTAAAAACACAGACATGGAAATAAGAAAAATGTGGGATTATATCTTGACACCACATCATCTGCAACACTAATATTTCTGTGAATATTGAATCACACTTAACATAATGTGTTTAAAAACTAATAGCAACTATTTTATAGAGTTTTGTTTGAGTTAAAAGTTCAAACTATTTAGTCACTAACTTAGGAAGCTATGCAATTTGAGTAAAAGCTGCAATTCATTCACATTCAATTAAGATAATAAAGTTTATTTGGAACTTTTTTGCCTATGCATACAGTCTCTAAAATCAGAATTTTGATTAGACACACGGCATGATAGTTGGACAAAAATATTGAAATAAGAAGTGTCCAAATCCAGATTCTTTTTTCAATTACAATGTACTGTTCTACATTTGTTTTGTATTTGTAGACACGTATGCTACTAGGTAAAATACACCTGTGGTTTAAAAAAGTGTTTGTGATCCTAGAATCCTTGTTTTAGAATTCTTTCTAATGAAGATATTGAATTATGTTATTTAAAAAATGTGTTCACCTGAAGCTCTCCCCAGGTACAGTCACTGAGTAGCTGACAGACTTGATGGTGGTGGGCTCTCCCAGAAGATAATGCCCTTACAGTCAGTGAGCACAACTGATCCTGTTATCTTGTCTGTCTTTTTCAGCTCTCAGGCTTTCCACATGTTTTGTGTTGGTCTAACTTAGTAATTGATTTAGAACAGCATCATAGGACTCCAACTTCTTAGAATGACCAAGCAAGGGAAGTCGGCCAGCATAGCCTGGCAGCAACTAACAAAAAATTGTTTTTACAGTATAAGCGAACACATGGGCAAACTCTGGACAAAATTCTGAAATGTGTAACGTTGGCCACCTGTCTCCACATATTCCTCCCTTTCTTCCATCCCTCCATTTACTATTTCTCCTCTTTCCTTTTGCCCTATTAAAATGTTTCATCAGAAAGTAATCAATAAAAAATCTGATTGGTAAATGAAAAAAAAAATATCCTAGACATAGCAGGACTTTTGACTTCTGGATGATGTTAAATCTGTAGACCAATATTATTTTTAGATTGAAAAAAAATGTTAATGTTAATAAATGCCAGGTTCTACTTCTAGTTCTGTTTCTGATTAAATAAATGACTGTGAAGTTGTTGACCTGTCCTTGTAGATATCACTTTCTCAATTGGAAAATGAGGTGAACTTTATCAGAAGTGTTAAAATTGGCTCTACAGAGCCCTGGGGCTCTCTGTGAAGACTCATAGAGTCATTATTCCATGAAAAGTCAGGGACTATCCATTATGTGTAATTCCAGAACAAAATACTATCCACCTCAAAACTGAATCAGAGGGTCTATATCCTAACAAGACTTTCAAACTCTACCATATTGAAAATCTCATTTTACTCCAGGATTTCAATATTTTCCAGACTAAGTTTTAGGGAAGTGCAAGGTATCTTGGACCTCCATATTTTCCAGGAGAAATTTCAAGCTGATTACTTACCCATAAGATAACCAAGAATGAAGGAGTTCATCCATGAGACTAAAATGTAGATATATGTTTTCTTTTTTTCAAAAAAGTCACAGACTTCAACCTTTTAATGTAAACCATTTTAACATGTATTTCTACTGTATTTAAATATATGTATCTACACTATACTGTTCCCTCTTGAAGGCTATAAACGAATGTGAGAACTCATTTCAATGGTTGAATAAAGGAAAACAAAAGCTAAAAATAACAAGAAAAAATATTAACGTTTTACAATTATTGACACATCATATGGATCTGGTAAAAAAGAAAAGAGAAAGCAGAGTAGAGAGCATTTAAGGGTGTTTAAATGGGAGAGATGTTTTGGATGTAGAGAAAATAAGGAGTTCAACATTAAAATGGAACACTGGGTTACAGTTTGGTCTTTGAAAGCAAGTACAAACACATTTCTGCCAGGAAAAGACATCACACTACTCCTCTCATTCCCGCAAGCTTAACATCTCATGGACAGAGGGTAGTAAACAGTCTTTAATGTAGCTGTAAGGCATGTTTGTAAAACATAAAATGTGCTTGGAATGCATGACTTCATTTGCATTCTCATAGCTAGACTGACAATATTGACATCATTTCTTGGTAATGGAACTTCATTTTCCAACAAGTAAAATTAATATCTAAATTTAGGGAAATACTAATATGTAATTTCACTGTAAAAACTTCTAATTTTTATCACTTAACGTGTAACATATAATTTTATTAGAAGACTTTCTGCTGCTTTAAAATAAAACTGAAAATAATTTTCACTATGTGAATTTTATTTGGACATATTTCAGGGACATACAAAGAAGTTAAAAGCTAATTTTCATTCTCTGTCTTTTTCTTTATTCTGGAAATAGAAAAATCAAAATGCCAGGTCTCTCTATCTATGAGGAGGATGGTGGAAAGAGCTCTTATCCAAAGTGCAAAAGCTGAGCCTAGCCCTGACTTTAACAGCTTCAGCTAGTTGCAGAGAGCTCATCTGGAGATTATGGCAGTTATGCACAAGCTCTTAGTGGAAATAAAAGCAGTGAACCAATAAACCTAAATAGAAGAGAATTTGTTTTGTCCCACAACCAGTTGATTGTCACTTATTTTACTTCTCGTAAGAGAGGTAAGATAAAATTAGTTTTTAGAGTTTGCAGCCTATGATTTAGAAATTTAAAGGGCATAATAAGAAACGTTTCTAGCAAAAAATATTTATTTCATGTGTTTTCTGTTTTCAATTAACAAAATAATTGCCATTTCAAAGTAAAGTAGAACCTGGCTATTAGTTCAGATAAATTCTCTCCCAGATTCTTACTAGCAGAACTCAATGATCCTTGTTTTTGTGTGTTTGTGTGTGTTTTGTATAATTGTAATAAATATCCATTAACCAAGGTAAAGCACAGATGCCTTATCCTGAAATCTTGTACTTTGAGTAATCCATGATTAATATTGTTGTTTACTTGCAAATCTCAAGAGAATCACTAAATAGAACTATTAGAACAAACTAAGTAAGCAGTCATTTTAAAAAGTTTAACTTTTAGATAATACTTATCTGTCAGATCAACCCACTTAAATGTCAAGGCTGTGAGAAAACAGGCACTCTCAATCATTAGGGTCAATGGACATTTTCTAACTGTTATGTATACATTTATTCTTTGATCCAAAAATCTAAGTATGTAGTTTAGTTCTACATATAAGAAACAATATGCAAAATTTTACCTATTTTGATATTTGCAGTTATAAAATACATAGGCAACTAGTTGAAGAGACAAGATATATTTATTTAGTGGAGTATTGTATAGCCATAGAAATGAAGAAAATTAAGAACACGCGAAGGTTAATTCCTAGGGATATGTTTTTAAATGTAAAAGCAATATACCAAAAACTATGTGCATGTATTAGTATACATTAATTTTTATATGTATATTTATATACATATAATATATATATTTATATTTATATATATATAAATTTGCATATTTTATCTCCATTTATATGGAGAGTAAGACTTCTTTAAGTAGAACATTTTTTTATTGTTTTGAAATTGAAAGATGTATATGTTTTGGTCATCAAAAAAATAAATTTTACTCAAAAAGAACAAAAATCAAATATAAAATTGAATACACAAGCAAACAAATGAAACTACAAATGATTAACAATTTGTTAATCAAACTGTACCTCTAATAAAAAGTTAATTTAAGTGACTTGTGTCTCTTTGTATTTATAGTGGGATATAGTCTAAGAACAAAACAAATTGTGAAGAAATACTGAATTTATTTGGTAAAACTGTTCTTGGTGGAGATAGTAGTATATACTAATTGTGAAAGCATTATGCATACATTTTAGGATACAGCAAATAAATATTTATTTTTATTTTTCTGGGACCCAGATTTATTACTGTAGGAGAAGACAGACATAAATGGGAAATGGGAAAAGGTGAAGAAGTGATGGTGAAATTGAATTGGAGGTGTAAGGTAAACACATGATTTTTTAAATATTTTATTACTAGAGCTCTTCACTGAAAACCCAAATCCACTGGTAGCCAAGAAGCAATGAGCACACCCAACATATTCACATCTTATATTCTAAATGTATTTCCCATTTAAAAAGATAAGGGCTCTCCTTAAAGTAACAGTTGATATCAAAGCTGAGGCAGGGAAAGAATATTGCCTTAACACACTCCTTTGGGTCAACAGTAAGAATGCGCTTAGAAACTAATGAAGTTATACTAAAAGGAACAAGATAGCATGAAGGGGTTTCCAAGGGATAAATTTTCAGCATTAAAAAAAAAAATTCATGCTGACAACAGATTATCACATATCCAAAGACATCAGAAGAATCCATAACTCCTAGTGACTCTCATAATTATAAAAGAGGCTGAGATGAGAGGAAAAAGACCTTCTCTTTGAAAAGCCAGCAGCAATATAGAAAGATGATTTGATCTAGAGATTTACAATTTTTACAATCACCAAAGTAATTACTGGCACAGACAAATTATTAGCAGATTCAAAAGTTGCTGAACATTTGCGAAAAATTCTTGGGTCACAAGGTCTTTCAAGAGTCTCAAACTGTTGGGGCACCTGGGTGGCTCAGTGGGTTGAGCCGCTGCCTTCGGCTCAGGTCATGAGCACCTGGGTGGCTCAGTGGGTTGAGCCGCTGCCTTCGGCTCAGGTCATGATCTCAGGGTCATGGGATCGAGCTTCGGGCTCTCTGCTCAGCAGGGAGCCTGCTTCCCTTCCTCTCTCTCTGCCTGCCTCTCCATCTACTTGTGATTTCTCTCTGTCAAATAAATAAATAAAATCTTTAAAAAAAAAAAAAAGAGTCTCAAACTGTTACCCCACATACTACTTGTTAAATACAAGAAAAAATACATTTTTACAATAGAAATATCTATTATATGCTTTCTGATATGCAATGAAAAAATACATCAACTATAAAGTCTTCTTGAAAAAAATATTTAAGCTAAACCTAATAATTAATATTAATCACAAAATTCAAGATTGTGAAAATGTAATTTTAATAGACAATTGGCATATATTCTTTTAAAAGTTGAAGAAACTATTTAAGAATGAAAAGAGATTAAAGATGCTAAAGCTACATCACAGTCCAGTGTATGACATTATTCTTGATTGCACTACAGATAATTTTTAAAAGATTTTTTTTGGACAAGTGAAATTCTTAAAAATTTTATTTATTTATTTGATAGAGAGAGAGACAGCGAGAGAGGGAACAGAAGCAGGGGGAGTGGGAGAGGGAAAAGCAGGCTTCCCACTGAGCAGGGAGCCCAATGTGGAGCTTAATCCCAGAACCGTGGGATCATAACCTGAGTTGAAGGCAAATGCTTAATGACTGAGTCACCCAGGAAACCTTGGACAAGTGGAAAATTTTATATGAAATTTTGATTGAAATAATAAGAAATATAAGAAATTATATAAGAAATATAAGAAATTTTGATTGAAATAATATAAATATCTTGGGTTATAAGGACACACAGTAATGTATGTGTATGTCTTTGTTTTAGGTGATTTTTTCTGAGATATATTAAATATTTTAAACTTGAAAACTTTCATTATTCTATTAAAACATTTTTAAAATTATTTTTTTAAAATTTGGTACTTAGAATATTTAATAACAGACATCTAAATAATAAAATAATGCATGTAATGATATAAATCAATAGAAAAATTATAAGAGCTAAATGAAGAAAACTTTAAAAAACTGTAATGGAAGGAGTGCCTGGGTGGCTCAGGTGGTTAAGCATCTGACTCGATTTCAGTTCAGGTCATGATCTCAGGAGTGTGAAATTAAGCCCACATGGGGCTCCATGCTCAGGAGGGAGTCTGACTGAGATTCTGTCTATTGCCCTCTGCCCCTATCCCCAACCCCACTCCCTCTCTCTTTCAAAAATAAATAAATCTAAAAAAAATTTGTATAGAAGAAAAATAAGAGACTCTATCCTGGAGATATACCAGGATGTAAAGCTGAGAGTCTCAGTGATGTTAAAATGTCTATGTGACCATAGTAAGATTATTCTATGTAGTATCATACAATTTACAACTCTACTGGTATTACTGTTTCGTATAAGTGCATGTATATGCACACATGCACACACACACAGTCAAAAATGCATTTGAAATTCAGATGAAATAATACTATACTATAGTATTTATAAAATATTGAATTTTAATAATACTCTAGGTGAAAGAAAAAAGTGGTAATGGATAGCTTAGGCAAAGAGAAATAGTTTTTAGGATGCTGAAATTTAAGATTTGAACAGTGAAGTCCTGGGACAGTCTAGAAATAAGGGAGCTCCAGGCAACTCATGAACCAGGACCTCATGAACATTCTTCCCTAAAGGCTAAAATTAAAATAACTCAAAGCTTCCAGCATGATAATATCTGTGAATCTTGGCATCTTTTCCTTCTGGAAATCTAACAAAAGAAACTAAGATATACCTTTGAAGAAACAAAGCAATGAATTCTTACTGAAAATGGTAACAGAAATATCCATCAACCAAAATTAAGTAAAGATTGCCAAATCACCAGAGATTGGTTAAAAAGCTCCACATAAGAGATCACAATTAAAAAAAAAAAAAATACAGAAAGCATTGAGAAAATGGCAGCAATTATCTAGAAAGTGCCAACAAAATCCCACTTTCTTAAGAGAAAAGAATCATACTGTAAAACAGAATCAGTATCCCATCTATGCAAGACAGGCGTAGGAATTAATATGGGCAACAGCTGTTTGACTCTATGGAAGAAGCAGGAAAATTAGAAATGCCCATAAAAATCCCACTGGTCAACAACATTTGCAGAAAGCAATTGTTTCCATGCCAACAAAGGAAAAAGGTTTTGTGAAATGTATTCTAAAAATACCCTGGCCCTACTCCGAAAAGTAGTATTTTCTGTAGAAAACATGTTCAGAAAGCTCCTTTAGCATAGCACTAGCACTGAAAAACTCTAAGGGGAAAATCTACAAAAAAGAAAAGAATAATCTGTCAATTTATCAAAGTAAATCATTAGGGAAAAAACGATGTCACAGATCTAATACATGTTTTGATCAACTATTTCACAATTAATTAAAACCAATACTAATAAAGCAATTGCTCCCATGATAGTGGACTCTACAAATCTATCATGGGACAACATGTGGAAAAAATGGTAATATGGTGAAATATGAGTTATGAATTGGCAGAGTTCAGGAAAGAGAATTAGTGAGACATCATGGAAATGGAGATGAAAATGGAAGGAAAGAATACACACTGGAAGAAACAGTTAATAGACATAGCATACAAGAATTAGCTAGAGGGATAAAACTGGGGGCATCACGTTACCTGATTTCGAACTTTATTACAAAACTGTGGTCACCAAGACAGCATGGTACTGGCATAAAAACAGACACATAGACCAGTGGAACAGAGTAGAGAGTCCAGATATGGACCCTCAACTCTATGGTTAATCTGTGACAAAACAGGAAAAAATATACAGTGGAAAAAAGACAGTCTTTTCAATAAATGGTGCTGGGAAAACTGGACAGCTATATGTAGAAGAATGAAACTCGACCATTCTCTTACACCGTACACAAAGATAAACTCAAAATGGATAAAAGACCTCAATGTGAGACCGGAAACCATCAGAATCCTAGAGGAGAACATAGGCAGTAGTCTCTTCGATATCAGCCACAGCAACTTCTTTCAAGACATGTCTCCAAGGCAAAGGAAACAAAAGCGAAAATAAACTTTTGGGACTTCATCAAAATCAAAAGCTTCTGCACAGCAAAGGAAACAGTCAAAAAAACAGAGGCAACCCCCGGAATGGGAGAAGATATTTGCAAATGACAGTACAGACAAAAGGTTGATATCCAGGATCTGTAATAACCTCCTCAAACTCAACACACACAAAACAGGCAATCATATAAAAAAGTGGGCAGAAGATATGAACAGAGACTTCTCCAATGAAGACATACAAATGGCTATCAGACACATGAAAAAATGTTCATCATCACTAGCCCTCAGGGAGATTCAAATTAAAACCACATTGAGATATCACCTTACACCAGTTAGAATGGCCAAAATTAACAAGACAGGAAACAACATGTGTTGGAGGGGATGCAGAGAAAGGGGAACCCTCTAACACTGTTAGTGGGAATGCAGGTTGGTGCAGCCTCTTTGGAGAACAATGTGAAGATTCCTCAAGAAATTAAAGATAGAACTTCCCTATGACACTGCAATTGCACTCCTGGGTATTTACCCCAAAGATACAGATGTAGTGAAAAGAAGGGCCATCTGTACCCCAATGTTTATAGCAACAATGGCCACAGTTGCCAAACTATGGAAAGAACCAAGATGCCCTTCAAAGGACGAATGGATAAGGAAGATGTGGTCCATATATACTATGGAGTATTATGCCTCCATCAGAAAGGATGAATACCCAACTTTTGTAGCAACATGGATGGGACTGGAAGAGATTATGCTGAGTGAACTAAGTCAAGCAGAGAGAGTCAATTATCATATGGTTTCACTTATTTGTGGAGCATAACAAATAGCATCGAGGACATGGGGAGTTAGAGAGGAGAAGGAAGTTGGGGTAAATTGGAAGGGGAGGTGAATCCTGAGAGACTATGGACTCTGAAAAACAATCTGAGGGGTTTGAAGTGGTGGGGGTGGGAGATTGGGGTACCAGGTGGTGGGTATTATGGGGGGCACGGACTGCATGGAGCACTGGGTGTCGTGAAAAAATAATGAACACTGTTATGCTGAAAATAAATAAATTTAATTAAAAAAAAAGAATTAGCTAGAGGGGAGGTGGGTAGGAGATGAGCTAAACTGGTGATTGATATTAAGCAGGGCAGTTGTGTTGAGCACTGAGTGTTACATGTAAGTGGTGAATCACTAAATTCAACTCCTGAAATCAATATTACATTGTATGTTAACTAAGTAGAATTTAAATAAAAATATGAAAAAAAGAAATTAGCCAAAAAAGGTAAAACAAAAGGACACACTTTTAAAAGACAAAAAAAAAAAAATATAGATAGATATAAAAGATGTGCAAAGTAGATCAAATAGATATGTAGAAATGCCTAGTAGAACAGAACAGTAGACATGCCTAATTATAGCACATGCATAAGAAAGTTTAAACAATAAAAAATATATAATATGAAAATGCTTTAGATAAATGAAAAAAACTATACATATGTAGACACCATATGCAAAGGATAACAGACATAGAAAAGTTGACATCACAATATAATCTAGTATAATGGCTAGTGTTCAAATATAAAGATTTTTTTCTATGACCAAGACAAGCATAGCATGTAACTTATAGGAGGAAAAAATAAATATTGCCTCAGATTTATTTTCAGCAAAATTCAATGTCACAAACGAGTATAGCAGTACCTAAAAACACTCAAAAGGAGACATTGTAAGCCAAGAATTTTATATTTTAGCCAATCTGTCCCTCAAGTATAAAAACTATGGGAAAACAATTTTGAATGTTTGAATGTGCAAGAATTTTAGGAATATTTTATCCTTGAGACCATGTGAGGCATACCAAGAATTTCCATGGAAAACTATAACAAAAGATGTGGCAACAAGTTTAATTTTTAAACCTTAGACCAAATTAAATACTGATATCAGGGTGGTAAAACAGAATGCCTCAATAACAGGAAATAATTAAATTCTGAAAAATGGTGAAAGAAAAGTGGACAACTGTATAGATTTAAATAATAGATTCTAAGTATAAATTACAAAACTGATAAAAGTTTGATGTAAGAATTCAGTCTTATGTCTCTCATTGGAAACAGTGTACCTATCCCACCTTGATTTAGGATCCCATTTTGATATTAATCAACTATGGCAGAAGTAGCCATAAATATGCTTGCTATTATAGTACTCATCATTATATAGAGAGAGCAATGATGATATTTTGAGAGCAATTCTTGATGAAAAATCAACTAATATTAGCTAGAAGAACTTAATCTAGCCCCTTAATGCCTTTATAATCTATTTTTATAATTTTTATTATAAAATTCAAATTT
This sequence comes from Mustela nigripes, assembly GCF_022355385.1. Taxonomy (NCBI): domain Eukaryota; kingdom Metazoa; phylum Chordata; class Mammalia; order Carnivora; family Mustelidae; genus Mustela; species Mustela nigripes. Next base: position 46,637,997 of record NC_081563.1, on the reverse strand, counting down.
ATAATTTGATTACAAAAGAGAAAAGTGGAACAGAGGACATCCACTGAAACAAAAAAATATGGGCTAAATATTCTTTATGTAATAGCTGTGGGACAATGAGTAAATTATATCATGCCATTGTTCCTTGCAGTTCTCATATCTAAATAAGAATAATTTATTAGGTTTCTTATGGTGAATACATGAACTAATGGATAAAAATCCTTGATATTGTATCTAGTAGATATATAACAAGAATATCTAAAAGTTAAGTATTATTATTACTCTTATTTTTATTATTACTACTATTTTCTCTATGACTTGGGTTTGTTTTGAGGCAGATAGAATGCCAATTTCATCATTCTTAACTACAATGGACTTTTCATTGGTCTGACCCACTATGGATTTTACACAAGAGGTTTGAGCTTATCACAGGGCAATTCATTTTTTCACAAAAACAATTTAAAAGGCTTAGTACTAACCATTATTAATTAAACTACTTTATTTTGATTAGTATTACAATGTAGCCAAAATCTAGTAATCTAAATAACTATTTGTGACAATTGACTAGTTCAAAAGAGAGAGTTGTAAACATGAAGAAAAGTACTGTAGGGTAAATATCCAAGAAAACTTTTTTAAATAAATGGACATCTTATAGATGTAAATTTTTTTTTTTAAGATTTCATTTATTTATTTGACAGAGAGACAGAGATCACAAGTAGGCAGAGAGGCAGGCAAAAAGAGGGGGGAGGTAGGCTCCCCGCCAAGCAGAGAGCCCGATGCAGTTCTCTATCCCAGGACACTAAGATCACGACCTGAGCTGAAGGCAGCGGCTTAATCCACTGAGCCACCCAGGCACGCTAGATGTAAAATATTTTCCTACAACCTATGGTTGTTACATTACTGTTGTTCTTGACTTTACAAGTAGGCAGATAAATGAAACTTAACACAATGTTAAAAAATTCCAACATGTTAAACAAGTTAATGTAGATTGAAAATATGTTTCCCTTTAATGGGAAAGAATAAATTATGCAATAAATGCAATCGGAAAATTTGACTCAACTTTTAGATGAATTTTGACTTACCAATATACACATTACACCTCTAGGTGAATTAATGATTTTATTATAAAATATAAAACTATAAAATAAGAAGTATGGAATCAATATCAAAACACAGACAATCTTAACCCATCTTTCCCTCTCACCTCTCTACTTGAAATAAAATCACAAATGTAGTTATGGTCTCATTTGATGGTGATAAATAAAGTTATTTACTACTCCAATATCCTTGACTAGGATAGTTGGGTGATTCATTTTGCAACATCCTGAATCAAAACTGATACAATAGATAGATATAGGGAAACACTTGTCAATCCTGAAAGCCTGAATTTAATCTTCATTAGGTTTTCCTCCCAGCAGAGTTAGGGCTAAGGAATTCACAGGGAAGGAGTATGTCTGCTGGCTTTCTGCCTGTACTCCTTGGAAGGATTGCCTGAATCTGCTAACTGTAACAAATCTGACATGTGCCTGCACTGGTGGAATATAGTCCACATTTGAGAGATTGGAAGAACATAATTCTTCAATGGCAGTGATATGTGACAAAAAAGCTTCTTTTTAATGTCTTAGCAGAAGGTAACAGATGTCCAGGTCATTAGATGCCAGATGATAAGAAACAAAACTTCCTCAAATTCCAGTGCCCATTTATTTCTCTGCCTAAGCCATTTTATTGCATTAGTTTGCTTATCTGGGTACTAAAATACGAGGTGAACATGGACAGGTGAAGAATACTGTAAATCATTTCCAGTGAATAGGTAATATGAGCAATAAAGACAGAGAAAACAGAAAAAATAAATATTTTTGAGCTCTTAGCCCTATTGAGGTTAATTTGTATAAGTAGAAAAAAAGCTTAATAAAATACAACAAGATAGTCAAGGATATTCAATGCACAAACCCAACAATTCTTTCTAATAGGGACAATAACATCATCTTTGAAGAAATAAAAAAAATTGAAGACAGGGGAGGAGTCAAGATGGCGGAGAAGTAGCAGGCCGAGACTACTTCAGCTAGCCGGAGATCAGCTAGATAGCTTATCTAAAGATTGCAAACACCT
>NC_081563.1:46602176-46630909 GCF_022355385.1 Mustela nigripes | reverse complement strand
AGTGTGTAAACCTGGTGATTCACAGACCTGTACCCCTGGGGATAAAAATATATGTTTATACAAAATAAAAAATTATATTAAAAAAAAAGAATTCTAAATGGAAAAAAAATAAATTCAGAGTTTTAGCTATGCTATTAAAAAAAAATAATTGAAGACAGAAAATCTATTATCTGAGAACCTTAGAGGAAAGAAATATCTAATAACAAATAAACAAAAGAGATTTTACAACAATAAGAGACAATAAGAGATAGAAAGTGTGAAGGGCAAAATATCTAAAACCTAAACTTAGCAAGTCCAGAGGAGAAAATTAAGAAATGGTAAAGTAATAATTACAGAAATAACTTTTAACGATCCAAATCTCAAGAGTTCCTTAAATTTTCAATATAATACTCTCAGGGAAAAAAATGAGGGAAAGTCATGCATAGATAAGATTACCTAGTAAATTTGCAGATTCCAAAGATAAATAGGAACTAATAAGAAAGGAAAAATCAAAAAAAAAAAAAAAAGAAAGAAAGAAAGACAAAAAGAAAAGAAAAGAAATAAAAACAATAAAAATTAAAAGGAAAATAATACAGAAGGAAAAATAAATACATCCCACTACCATAATAAGTGAGAAATGCATGAACTACTCTTTCAACCCATTCAAAAGCTTACTTAAAGAATTAAGTAAAATAAAATCCATGGATTGAAAACTGTAACAATAAAATGTGGTATAATACTACAGAAGACAAATACAAATAGTATTTTATAACAGAAAAGTAACATTAAAGAGATTAAAGACAGCATTTTCACCAAAAAGAATTATTTAATTATAAAATATAAATCCAATGTAAAATTTGCAGCATTCAAACATTCATTCATAAAAATAACTTTATGAAAATGAATTCATAAATATTTTAAATAAATTCTTTCAAGGAAAAATATTTTCTAGTTTTTGATACATTTATTGCTTAAAAGAGATTTTTCCAAATTTTTAAGAAATTGTCTTGCTTGTTTTCTTTATCAACATTTTTATTTCCCCAAAATTTCCATTTTTTGAATATTGTTAGCAAATGCAGCCTTAAAATCTCTACTGATGAAAATTATTATGATTTTGTTTCTCGCTACATAGATTTTCATGTGGAAATTTAAATATATATATAAAATATACAAATTTATATATATAATTTTGGTGTTTGTTATACAATATATATGTTCTCTGACTGTCGGACAATCTTTTACATATAAATAGCTTGCTGATTTTATCATCACACATTCTTCAAATTCTTTAGTATGTTGTTTATTTGACATGTCATATTTTCAATAACATCTTTCAGCTTTCACATCTTTCTTTAGATTATTTCTCAGGATTCCATTGTTTTCAATGCAAATTATATATTTTTAAAATTCCATTTTATAATCATTTCTTGTATGTTTAAAACTGCAAATAACTTTTGTACATTCATCTTCTATCCAGTGATCATATTAAACCAAATAATTAATTCAAATTGGTTATAGATTCCTGAATATGTATATAACAACGAATACGAATAATGTCACTTGTACTTCTTCCTTTCAAAATTTATAGATTTAGTTTTCTTTCTGTATTGAACTAGTTAGGATTTCTAGAACAGGAAGATATTACTTACCATAATGCTAAAAATAGGAGGCATGAGTTACATATTAATAGACATAAATGTTTTAAAAGGAAAATATAAATGATATAAAATACAGAGAGCTAGAGAATTTATGACCTATAAGACAGAGAAAAAGGGTTGATATTCTTACATATAAAAAAGAATTTTTTTAAATTGCTACAAAAAATAAGTTGGAAACCAGGAAAATGTTTTGAAAATTAGTCCACCACAGAAGAAAATCAAATAGCCAGCAAATTTAGTCATTGTCAGTGATTGCAGTGAAATGTGATAAATAAAAATACATAGAATATTCAATTACTAATAAGTCATAAAAATTCCTAGTAAGACCACCTTATGTCTGAACTGAACTTAAGAACATATTTTTTGGGGGTGCTGGGGGGCTCAATCAGTTAACTGTCTACCTTCAGCTCAGGTCATGATACCAGAGTCCTGGGATCCAGCCTCCCATTGGGCTCCTTGCTCAGTAGGTAATCTGTTTCTCCCTGTGACCTTCTCTCTTCTCGTACCCTCTCTCTCTCAAATAAATAAATAAAACCTTTTGGGGGAAAAAAAAGAACCTTTTTTTAATGGTAGAAGACTGTTATTTACAATCACAAAATTATTTTGGTGGTATGTTAAGGCCTGAATAGTGTCCTCCTAAATTGAAGTTCTAACACCTATTACCTCATATGTACTGTACTTGGAAATTGGGCATTTGAGAGGTAATTAAGGTAAAAATAGTGAATAAGGTAAAGCAAAATCATACGTGTGACTTCTAGTCAGATATGACTAGTGTCATTATAAAACAAGATGAAATCAGAAAGGAAGACAAACCAAGAGAGTCTCTTAAAGATAGGAAATAAACTGAGGGTTGGTGCAGGGAAGAGGGGTAAGGAAATGGGGTAGCTGGGGGATGGGCATTAAGGAAGGAAAGTGATATAATGAGTACTGGGTGTTATTACATCTGATGAATCACTGAACTCTCTTTGAAACTAATAAAACACTATATGTTAATTAATTGAATTTAAATTAAAAAGGAACCCTCCTCCAAAAAAAGGAAAAGAAAAATAAAGAAAAAAAGAAAGGAAAGATTAGAACACAGACAACACAGTCCAAGGGACAACCAAGCCAAGGGCAAAAGCTTCAAAAGAAACCAAACCTATGGACATTTTGATCTTGAACTTCTAACCTACAAAACTGTGAGAAAACAAATTTTTGTTGTTTATTTTTGTAAAGATTATTTATTTATTTATTTGAGAGAGTCTGAGAGAGAGAGAGAGAGAGAGAAAGGGGGAGCACTAGCACATGAAGGAGCAGAGGGAGAAGGAGAAGCAGACTCCCCACTGAGCAGGGAGCCCAGCTCTGGTCTTGATCCAGGCACCTGAGCCAAAGGCAAAAGCTTAACCAACAGAGTCACCCAGGCATCCCAATTTTTGTAGTCTAAACCAATCAATCTTCAGTATTCTGTTATGGCAGCCCTATCAAGCTAATACAGAGGAATTAAGAAAAAAAGAAAATGATATAGCCTAAACATCTCCCTATCTGATATGGTAAATATTCTTAAATAATCTCTATGTAAGTACTTGGGGAAATTTTATGCATTTTTAACTTATTCATGAATCTTTTCAGGTAAGGCAAAGACACTTTGACGATCAGTCTGCTGATTACAGTTCCATATCAAATCTCTTATATAATCCACATAATAACAAATTTTTCAAGATTCTTAAGTTGAATTTATTTAAAATGGAACCATTTTTGAAAAGTTGTGAAGCCAACTGAGTGTTATAGTCCGATTTTGTAATTTTTTTCTAGGGTTATATAGTTGCCTGCCTTACCTGCCTAAAATAATAGCGCTTTTTTGAGCAAACTTAACAGAATATTTCCCTTTCAGGCACTTTAACTTTCATACAAGTTCCTTTTTGATCTCCATCGACTTACACACTTATGACATGATATAATAATCCTAACAAACAACTAGCAGAAATATGCTTGCTGTATTAGTCTGCTTACGCTGCCATAACAAAACACCACAGACTGGATGGCTTAAACAACAAAAATTTGCTTTATCATACTTATGGAGGCTGGAACGTCCAAACTCAAGGAGCCAGCTGATTAAATTTCTGGTGAAATCTCATTTTCTGGCTTGCAGATAGCCACCTTCTCTCTATATGCTCACATGGCCTCTTAGTACATGAGTGTTGAGAGAATAAAAGAAAGCTCTTCTTTTATAAAACCACCAGTCCTTTTGGATTAGGGCTCCACTCTTACGACTTCATTTAATTTTAATTATCTTCCATTAAAAACCCTGTCTCCAAGTATAGTTATACTGGGGACTACAGCTTCAACATAGGAAATTCAAGGGCTCACATTTCACTTGCTAACACATGGCAAATGCTAGAGAAATGGTTGGAGTAGATGTGCCCAGGCATGTCTTGACTCACTAGGCACATCAAGGGCTTTAGTTTTGAAGATTTTACAGGTGAGGAAAATGTTCATTACTCTTGTAGGTGAGTTAGTTGAGTACCAGTTAAGAGTGTACTATAAAGTTTAATTATGAAAGTGGAAATGAATGCAGGAAATATTAAATAAAAAGTATTTAGAGTTATTTATATAAGGTCTGATTATATTAAGATACAAAATATGTATTTCTAAAAGCTTTTAAAGAGAGCATTCCTGTGGTCATGGTCTGAGACATCTTGCTTCCTGCTCATTTCCAGGTCTGTTTCCCCGGGGTTCCAAATGAATATGTGATTCCCTGATACCATTCCAGTAATTTCATCTTTTATTTTAGATAGCTAAGAGCTATTTGTAGTCAGGAAATGTGACTGATACAAAGCTGTGACCATTTGTGTGTCAAAGCAAATGGATCCTGAAAGCAAAGCTGAGACGATGCTGAAAATAGAGAAAATTCTACTTGGTTCACTCTTGTGGTTCCGCTATCTAATAGGTACTGTTGTGTGTGAGCACTGATGACAGAAGAATGTAGGGAGCTAGGCTGAAAATTATTTCTAGTCACCCGAATTTTCTACTTTTCGAAGGAGTATGAATGAATTTATGGTTGAATGAGAATATCATATTTTTAAACACAATATCACTTTCTCTCTGTTCTGTTGACAGAGCATTGATATGCTAATTACCAAACACCTTTTTATTTTTTATTTTTGCTTCTCAACAAGCCATTGTAAACTTAGTTAAAAATCACCTCATGGTAATTCCAACCACCAACAATACAATTCTATGAAATACCTATAATCCATATTTTTCAGTAATTGGTTCCATATATATCTCTTATCAAACTATAATACATAATTTGCTAAGAGTTATATCAGGATCATTTAATTTCCCTCAGCCTTAAAAAAAGCTTATAAAAATATGTTACATAGCACTTTAATTTTAAAAGAAAAGCATCCAGAAAAAGTGATTTACAATTAAAATTGCAAGGGAAATTATTGTAACATTTCAAATATCAATATAAACAGATAATACAGCCATATTCAAAACTTTTAGTCCTGAGATATTTTTTTTTAATCACTAATCCCTTTGTCATGTCCAAAGGGGTAGAACTGCAGGCATGAATGGTCTATCACTAATACACTACTATATGTTATATCAGTACACTTAAAAATATATGAGAAATATTACATTGTGTGGTTATAAATAAATTAGTTTTACAATTAGTTTTTTTGTAGGTAATGTTCTATATGTTGATGACATTAATATATTATCTAGTAATATGTATTTAGAGAAATCTTTAATTAAGAAAAAATTAGCCATATGTTTATAGAAAGAGTTAAATCTATTGGACCCTCTATGGAGAGTCATGAGAAACATTTTGGGATCAGTATTATAATGAAAATAAAGTGGTATATCTTCTTAATTATTTAAAAATGAAGTGTTATTTGAAACTAATAACAGGGGGCACCTGGGTGACTCAGTCATTAAATGTCTTCCTTTGACTCAGGTCCTGGGTCCTGGGATCTAGCCCTGCATCAGGCTCCCTACTCAGTGAGGAGCTTGCTTCTCCTCCTCCTACTCCCCTTGCTTGTGTTCCCTTCTCTCACTGTTTCTCTGTCAAATAAATAAATAAAGTCTTAAAAACAAAAAGAAGAGACTAATAACAGAAAAGTGATTATAAATGTAATATTACTCCAATAATGGCAACAAAGAGAATAACTACAGAAAACAAAGTCCATCCTATTTCACATATGTTTAGTTTTCTAGGATCAGAGACACTACTGTGATTACTTCAATTGGTGTACATTTCTTTTTCTTTTTTTTTTTAATATTCTATTTATTTATTTGAGAGAGAGTGAGTGAGATAGAGAGAGATCATGAGCAGGGGTGTGGATAGAGGGAGAAGAAGATTCTCCACTAAGCAGGGAGCCCGATGCGAGACTTGATCCCAGGACCCTGGGGTTATAAGCGGAGTGAAATGCAGACGTTTAACCAACGAGCCACCCAGTCTCGTTGGTTATATATTTCTTAAGATGATAAATAATCTGCCTCTAGCCAAGTGCAATCAGCTAAGGGCCGTTCTGATGCCATTAAGATACTGAATCTCATACCTAAGTGTGCCTCCCAAAAATCTGTCCAAAATAACTAATTTAAGATCTATAACTCTATGAGCCTAGGATTTTTTTGTAAATTTTCTTCTATGACTACATGACTTCTACAAAATGTCCTGTATGTCAGAAATACTATGTGAAAGAAAGTTCTATAGAGCTTGAAAACTGCAATAAAGAACACTAAAATTGTGTCCACTGAGTGTTGCTAGGAAGCTTTTTCATCATATGTGTATATTTTGCCTTTCTTTTTTTTCTGGCTTTGTTTTTGTGTTTCAATTTTTTATTTAAATTCTAGTTAACATATAGTATAATACTGATTTCAGGAATAGAATTTAGTGATTCATCACTTTTATATACACCAGTTTTCACCATATTTAAAATGGACCTTTCCTTTAAGATGGTGTAACATGTTAGAACTGATTCCCACAGCCATCAGTTAAGGTTAAAAGTATCTATTTAGAATTATGTGATAGATAATCTAAAAAAGTTTAAGGTCCATGTGTTTTGTTAACAATTTAAGAGAAAAATATGTTAGAAATAAAAGAGTGAAAATCAGAAAGGAGAAGACTATATTTGAGAGGTTTATGGGAAATTGTATTAAAATAATTTATGAAATTATTTTGTGGAATAGTATCAAAATAATATATCACAAGATAGATAATAGGTAAATGGTGCTTCCAAAATAGATTAGATGTGGGGCATCTTGGTTGTTCTGTCAAGTAAGTGTCAGACTCTTGATTTCTGCTCCAGTCATGATCTCAAGATTGTGAGACCAAGCCCAGGCTACATGCTGGGTATGGAGCCTGCTAAGTATTCTCTCTCCCTTTGCCCCTTTTTGCCTTCTCATAAAGAAAATAATAATAAAAAAGATTAGATGCTCTTAATCATACACACAAAAAACAGGTACATGTGCATGTACACACATATCTTTATGATAATGACTCGTGCTTCCATAGAAAAATTAGATTATACAGAAGAACCTAAAGTTGATTCACCTCCAAATACGTACTGACGAATAATATTAATAAGATGCAATATTAAATCTATAATATAGAATTGGAAATCCAAATCTTTTGCATTTTCATAAGAGTTCCTCTACAAATCTTAAGGTGGAATGAATGGCCAGAAATCTGTGTAATAGACTTACTTTATTTCCTTTACAGATAATTTTATTATTGGAACCCACAGATCTTTGTTCTGGAATCTCTTTCAGAATAGAATTAAGAAAGAATATACCAGGGGCGCCTGGGTGGCTCAGTGGGTTAAAGCCTCTGCTTTCGGCTCAGGTCATGATCCCAGGGTCCTGGGATCGAGCCCCACATCGGGCTCTCTGCTCAGCAGGGAGCCTGCTTCCTCCTTTCTCTCTGTCTGCCTCTCTGCCTACTTGTGATCTCTGTCTGTCAAATAAATAAATAAATCTTAAAAAAAAATAAAAGAAAGAAAGAATATACCAGTGTAGTACTGCATCCACACACTAGCCAAGATTTCTAAAGATGACTAAAACTACAAAAGAAAAGAAACACTTTTAAAAAAGTAGTAAAAGATAGTGTCAAGTAAGAGAAGGAAAAATTCTCCCTAAAATCTAGAGTAAAATCAGGGTAAACTACAATCCTCCATGCCTTATAGATTATTGAAACTTCTGAGGCTTTAGGAACTCCCAAACTCATATGAAAAATGTTTGGATTTCACTTTTTATCTTCCAACTCTTCCCCTCACAAAACTGAACAATTTTAATTTTGGATTGCCAAAGTAGCTCAATTTCTCTTAGTCTATAAAATAGAGACTTTTGATTATTTGTCTGTTAATTCTTTAATTAAGAGATACTTATAGAAACTATTTTGTAATATTCTTCAATTTCTTTTTCTTTATAATAAAACACATATAGCTTGAAAATATAGGTTGTTTGAGACTAAAGACATGATATATTTGGTACCTAAACATGCCTTTTAATTATGTTCCATTTTTGATATCTGAAATTCTTATCAAGCCTCACCTCTTACATTTTCCATTCTTTTTCTTTTAAATTTGTATAATACAGTAAGTGTTGGGGTTCCCTCGGAGGGATGGAGGCGACCGGACCAGCCGGAGGCCCCTTCCCGGGGCTGAGCGGGATGGCGAGTGTCGCGAACCCGGACGCACCAACGGACGACACCAGGCTCGGGGGATCTGTCGAAGCAGGATCTCACTTTATTGAGCGGGGTTGCAGCTTATATTGGGTAGGGGATGGGAAATGAGGTCAGCGGGGAGAGAGCCTATGGGGTTTGGTTATGTAGTCAGTAACTGGGTAGGGTGTGTTGGGCGAGAGGAGGAAATATCAGAGATATGCAGAACCGAAACCGCCATGTTGGCGCCAATACTGCCATGGTGGCGCCTTTTCTAGCCGGAAGAGAAGGCAGGCCAGCGCCATCTTTGCTGTGCCCAACAAGTAAGATCAAATGCAGCAACATGTTTTATTCTGAAATTGGAAAATGCATTTTAAAACCAATAATAATGATGTCAAAATTACATAGTTAACTGACATATTTTTATGCTTGATATGTTTACATCATAGCAGGTAAAAAAATGTTCAAAATCATGGTAAAAATTTTAAGTCGTACTAATAATAGTCTAAGTACATAAAAGTTCACTGTATGAACTATCATATGATCTCCCTGATATGAGGAAGTGGAGATGCAACATGGGGGCTTAAGTGGGTAGGAGAAGAATAAATGAAACAAGATGGGATTGGGAGGGAGACAAACCATAAGTGACTCTTAATCTCACAAAACAAACTGAGGGTTGCTGGGGGGAGGGGGTTTGGGAGAAGGGGGTGGGATTATGGACATTGGGGAGGGTATGTGCTTTGGTGAGTGCTGTGAAGTGTGTAAACCTGGAGATTCACAGACCTGTAGCCCTGGGGATAAAAATATATGTTTATAAAAAATAAAAAATTAAAAAGTCAAAAAAAAAAGTTCACTGTATGAAAATTGAATTCACCAGAGTTAAAGAGTACCTATAAGAATGGATTAGTAAATTATAAACGTGTTCTATTATGACTTAACATTATACAAATTACACAAATATCACACATTTAGACTACTACTGGAGGCCTTTTGTTTCAAAATTTCAAAAGATATATATTTCAATAATTTATCTTTACCTATGACTCCCATTCTACTTCACTACTATTGCCCTATTTATTCTCTGAGATAGGTTCCGTGGGACTTGTCTGGGTTTGAAGTCATGTCCTGCAAGACACTTTCCTCATTTTAGCTCTGTAATTTTTCTTGAAAGTAACCAAACCTATTCATAATTATTTATTTTCATTAACATTCAGTTACTATTATTCTCTCATTAAATTTATTTATAGTAGTTTTTATTAAATTATAACAATATTATTTATGGATATTAAATTTGAAATGCATATTGTGAGTTCTAGTATATGGTAAAAGTTTATGAAAAAAATCAAAATTTTTTTTAACATACTGAGATTTAAGGTCATGGAGCAAAACTAGCCCTAAATTAGATAGAAACAGATGTGCAGGAATAGATGAAATTGAAGTACTTGTTCATCTAGGTAGAGTTATAAAACTGAACACAGGTATGAGAAGTTCTCCCAGAATGGTTGATAACTTGCTGCACAAGCTAGTGGGGACAGTGTGAGACCTCAGGGGGATTCCAAATCCCTTACTTATTCTTTCTCCATGAACCCCACATAACTCTCATTGAGAAGGCAGAAAGAGTATTAAGAAGTATGCAGTGTGCTGAGACCTGTGAGAGGGGAAGTTGTATGTGAAGGGTAAGAAGCTCTGCCCAGATCCCTGCCTCCCCCCTTTATGAAGAAGAGAAGTCTCAACTTAAGGGGGGAAATGAAACAAACAATCCTTTCCTTTGGCATTTGTAAAAATCTGTGGCAGCTGGGGAAGGGAACAAAGGGGAAAAACACTATTCCTGGGACAGAAGGAGGATCATACTCTGGATTCAACTATAGCTAAGGAAAGTATGGGAGAATTAAGAGTTGAGCATTCATGAGTTCCCAAGATACAGTGCTTGCCAAAATCTTAAACCAGTCAGAATAACAGACCTCTGCCTCCAAGCTAATAAACCCTAAATAACTAACAGCAGCAGTATACTACTGGGAGAGGGAAAGGAAATGAACAAGAGCATAGAAAATGGCCCTCTCTGTGGTATGTACTGCAAGAAAGTTTTAACCTTAGAATTTAAGACATGCTCAAGCAAATCTACCCCACCCTAGAAACAAAATACTGCCCAGGTATGTGAAGCTTGTAGTGCACTGAGGGTAACCATAGCATAGGATCAAACCCCATGTCAGGCTCTGTGTTCAACAGGGAGTCTGCCTGAGCTTCTTTCTCTCCCTCCACCTTTACACCTCCCCCTGCACTCTCTCTCTCTCTCTAAGATAAATAAAATAAATAAAAATAAATATACATATATAGATAGATTAAAATATAATGAAGGAAAGATTTAATGTTTATATTAATATCAGACAAAGTAGATTTCTGGTTACATGGAATAACGGTCCTTTCAAAGATTATGCTCTAAAGGGGCATATGACAAAAGGGGCTTTGCAGATGTGATTAAGCTAAGAATATTAAGGTTGAGAGGTGAGTCCAATGTAATCACAAAGGGCCTTAAAAGATAGAAGAGGTAGGGGCACCTGAGTGGTGCAGTAGGTTAAATGTCCAAGCCTTGGTTTAGGCTCAGGTTATGGTCTCAGGGTCATGGAATCATGGGATTGGTCCCATGTGAGATTGAGACTCTCTCCTTGTCCTTGTATCCCACCCCCAAATAAATAGATAAATCTTTAAAAAATAAAAAAGAAAAATACGGAGACAGAAGAATAAGAGAGGGAAATGTGGTGATGAAAGCAAAGGTCACAGAGGAAGAGAGGTTTAAAGATGCTACACAGCTGCTTTTGAAAAGTAGAGGAAAAGGCTAAGAGACAAGGAGTGCAGGCACTATCTAGAAACTGGAAAAGACAAGGAAATGAATTCTCCCCTGGACTCTCTAGAGGGAATGATTTAGCCCAGTGAAATTGATTCTAGAATCTGGTCCTACAGAAAGTGAGGTAATAAATTTGCATTGTTTAGAGTCATCAAGAATATAATCATTTGTCACAGCAGTATTAGAAACTGATAAAACTGATAAAACTTCAGAATATGGGACATTGTCAGATATAAAGATGAACACTGCATCATGTGCAAAGACAACAATTTTAATTATATAAGAATCTAACAAAGAGTCAAATATCGGAGGCAAAACCATTAGAACTGAGTAAAGAAGTAGACAAATCAATATTACAGTTGTCAACTTCAAAACTCCACTTTCAGTCATTGATAGTACAAGTAGATAAAAAAAACTCTGTAATAATGTAGAAAACATTAACACTATTATCAAAAACTAGACCTAATGATCATTTGTAGAACATTCTATACAACAGCATAGTATACTTTCTTTTGCATACATATGGAGCATTCTCCAATATAGGCCATGTTCTAAGTCATAAAAGAAACCTCAGCAATTAAAATAAAGTCATCCCAAACTGTGTTCTCAGCTCATAACATAATTTTTTTTTATTTTTTTCAGCATAACAGTATTCCTTGTTTTTGCACCACACCCAGTGCTCCATGTGATCTGTGCCCTCTCTAATACCCACCACCTGGTTCCCCCAACCTCCCACCCCCCGCTGCTTCAAACCCTTCAGGTTGTTTTCAGAGTTCATAGTCTCTCATGGTTCATGGTTCACCTCCCCTTCCAAACCAGAAATCAACAAGAGAAAGTTATGTGGAAAATAGTAAAACAATGAGAAATTAAAACACTTTTGGGGTACCTGTGTGGCTCAGTGGGTTAAAGCCTCTGCCTTTGGGCCAGGGCATGATCTCAGGGTCCTGGGATCGAGCCCCACATCAGGCTCACTGCTCAGCAGGGAGCCTGCTTCCCCCACTCTCTCTCTGCCTACCTCTCTGCCTACACGTAATCTCTTTCTGTCAAATAAATAAAATCTTCAAAAAAAAATTAAAACACTTTTAAATAATTCATAGATTAAAAAGAGGTTTCCATAAGTGTCTCTTAATCTCACAAAACAAACTGAGGGTTGCTGGGGGGAGGGGGTTTGGGAGAAGGGGGTGGGATTATGGACATTATGTGCTTTGGTGAGTGCTGTGAAGTGTGTAAACCTGGTGATTCACAGACCTGTACCCCTGGGGATAAAAATATATGTTTATAAAAAATAAAAAATTATATAAAAAAAAGAGGTTTCAAGGGAACTTTAAAAAAAAAAACTTTAAATGAAAATCCATCAAAATGTGTAGAATGTATTTAAAGCAGTATTTAGAACTAAATTTATAATGTTAAGTGTGTCTAGTAAAAAAGAGTAAAGGCCTCAAATTTACCCCAGCTTCACTTCATTTAACTATAAAAATTAAATGAAATAAAATTAAAAGTCAGAGCAAAATAGAGATTTATTATCAGGAGGAAAGTAATGTATGTAAGAACAGAAAGAAACCAATATGTGTAAAAACAAAAATCAATGACATTGAAAAACAAAAAAAGGAAATCATTGAAATTGAAGGCTCTTTTGTTGAAAGACCCTCCCCCCAAAATTATGAAATCTCTAACCAAACTAACCAAGGAAAAAGAAAGAAGACACAAACTACAATATCTGATGAAAAATAGGAAATGTCACCACACAATAGGGGTCACTCTACAGACACACCAAAGGCATTAAAAGAATAACGAGAAAATTTACCTCTATACTGTGATTCATCAAAGTGGTAGATATCACTGTTCTATTTTCTTACTATTGAACCAACACAAAAGCTCTCTTGTTTTTAAATTATTTTGTTTTAAAGCCAGACTTGATCCATCTGAAGTATGTGCTATGTTTATAACAAAAACTTGTGAAATGCTATTTAGATAATTGTGGGAAAACAGCATGTTGTAGTAAGCAGAAAAATGAATAAATGTACAAAATGTACAAAGAGGAGTTAAATGATCAGAGAGGATAGAGGGTTCCCTCCTGGGAAGATGATAGCAATGAGAAAATTGAGCAGTGAGGCAAGAGAATTCATACTCCCCAGCTTCCCTGATCACATGATCACTCCTCTTGGCTGTTGCCAGTATGAATGGCTATATGTATTCTATTGATAGTTGAATTTTCAATTTTTTTCATTTTTAGGAAGGTGGAATTTTACAGAATATAAGGCAGATACAACAAAAAGAATGCAACCTAGAAGGAGCCAATTACTTATACAATGGTAGCTTAAATAGCAGATATGCCTGAAAACATACCAGCTCAAATGAATGACTTTAACATAAACATTATTAGTAATATATGTCTTTTCTATTCAACAGTAGCTCCACCTGGTAACTTAATAGAAACAGACAGTACATTTCATCACATTATGTAATAGAACAAACGTGGAATGATTTTTATCCTTCCTCCTCATGAAGAGGGAGTATTATGGACTAATAAAACAGAAAATACATTATCAATGTACCAATATATCAAAATTACATAATGGGAGAGAGTAGTAACTTTTTAGTACTCAGTATTAGAAAGTAATTAGGAGGTGGGAGGGGCAAGATGGCAGAGAAGTAGGAGACCCTGTTTCACCCGGTCCCATAAAGTGAGCTAAATATCTACTAGAATACCCTGAACACCCATGAAATCAGCCTGAGATGTAGGATTAATACACTTCTGGATCTCTGTGGGGGCAGAAGACACCAGTGGAGAGGTAAAGCGGAGTGGGAACACTCAGACTGATATTGTAGGATAAACAGAAGGGACTTTTTTTTCCTTGTCATTTACTTTTGTCAGTCTTGTTTGTTTTTGTTTATATACCTTATAAATCTTAATTTGGGGGCTCATTCTGGCTGGATCTTTTCCCTCTCTCTCTCTTTCTCTCTTTTTTCTTTTTTCTTTCCTTTTGGTGGTAACTTCCAATTGCTCCAAAGCCTTCCAGGGTGCACCTTGCCTGGATCACAGTTGATATATTCAGCTATACACTCCTTCAACCACCTCTCACCAAAATGACTAGGAGGAGGAATACCCATCAGAGGAATAATTCAGAGACCGTGGCCAGAACTACTGGCTATGGACATAAACAGTATGTCAGAAAGGCAATTCAGGGTAACAGTCATCCAGGTGATGGCTAGGTTGGAGAAAACCATGGTGACAACATGGAATCACTAAGGGCAGAAGTGAAAGCAACCTGGGAAGAACTTTAAAATGCTATCAATGAGATCCAATCTTAATTAAATATTAAATGTTCTAATGTCAGAATTACTGGGATACCTGAGGGGATGGAGAAAGAGAGAAGACTAGAAGATATGGTTGAACAAATTCTGGATGAAAATTTTCCCAATCTGGGGAATGGAACAAGCATCGTGTCCTAAAGGCAGAATAACCCCCTGCCACCAAGATCAACGAATCTACAAAGACCTCGAGGTACTTGATTGTGAGACTGACAAATCATAATTTTAGATGAGAGCTTCTGAGGGCGGTTAGGGGGAAGAGATTCTTTACATACAGAGGAAAGTCCATCAGAATAATGTCAGACCTGTCCACAGAAACCTGGTAAGCCAGAAAGAGCTGGCAATACATTTTCAGGGCCTTAAATTGGAAAACATGCAGCCAAGAATACTTTATCCAGCAAGGTTGACATTTGAAATGGATGGAGAGATAAAGAGCTTCCAAGACCACCAAGAGTTAAAAGAGTATGTGACCTACAAGCCAGCAATACAAGAAATATTAAGGGGGGGTTCTATAAAAGAAGAAAGAACCCAAGAGTGTCATGGAACAGAAATTTACAGAGACAATCTGTAGAAACAAGGACTTCACAGGAAACATGATGTCAATAAAAATGTATCTTTCAATAATCACTCTCAATGTGAACGGCCTAAATGCTCTCATAAAACAGAACAGGGTTGTAGATTGCATAAAACGATAGGACCTGTCCATATGCTGTCTATAAAAGATCTATTTGGAACCTAAAGATACATCTATACTGAAAATGAAGGGATGGAGAAGCATCTTTCATGTCAATGGGCCTCAAAAGAAAGCTGGGGTAGCGATTCTCATATCAGATAAATTAGATTTCAAACTGAAGACTGTAGTCAGAGATAAAGAAGGACATTACATCATTCGTAAAGGGTGTATCCACCAAGAAGATCTAACAAATGTAAATACGTATGCCCCCAATACAGGAGCAGCCAACTACATAAGACAACTATTAACCAAGATAAAGAGTCACATTGATATGAAAACACTAATAGTAGGGGATATTACCACACCAGTCTCAGTAACAGACAGATCATCCAAGCAGAAAATCAATAAAGAAACAAGAGCATTAAATGACACATTGGACCAGATGGACCTCATAGGTGTATACAGAACATTCCACCCTAAAACTACAGAATAATCGTTCTTCTCAAGCTCACATGGAACTTTCTCTCGAATAGACCATATACTGGGTCACAAATCAGGGCTCAACTTATACCAGAAGATTGAGATTATTCCCTGCATGTTCTCAGACCACAAGGCTTTGAAACTGGAACTCAGCCACAAGAAAAAGTCTGGAATAAATTCAAACACTTGGAAGCTAAAGACCACCCTGCTTAAGAATGTTTAGATCAACCAGGAAATCAAAGAAGAACTTAAACAATTCATGGAAACAAAGGAGAATGAAGACACATCAGTCCAAAACCTATGGGACATGGCAAAGATGATCCTAAGGGGGAAATACATAGCCATCCAAGCCTCCCTCAAAAACATTGTAAAATCCAGAATACACCAGCTCTCTTTAAACCCTTAAAGAACTGGAAAATCCACAACAAATTAAGCCAACCCCACAAACAAGAAGGGAAATAATCAAGATTAGAGCAGAGATCAATGAGACAGAAATCTTATTGATTGATAAACCACTGGCCAAACTAATCCAAAAGAAAAGATAGATGACCCAAATTAATAAAACTATGAAAGAAAAGGGAGAGGTCACTACTAACACCAAGGAAATAGAAACAATCATCAGAAATTATTATCAACAGTTATATGCCAATAAGTTGAGCAACCTAGATGAAATGGATGCATTCCTGGAAACCTATAAACTTCCAAAACTGAATCAGGAAGAAATTGACAACCTGAACAGACCAGTATCTAGTAACAAGGTTGAAGCAGTGATCAAAAGCCTCCAAAAAAAAAAAAAAAAACAAGAACCTAGGACCTGATGGATTCCCTGGACAACCCTACCAAACATTCAAAGAAGACATATTAACTATTCTCCTAAGCTGTTTCAAAAAATAGAAAAGAAGGAAAACTTTCAGACTCTTTTTTTGAAGTCAGAATTACCCTGCTTCCCAAACCAAGCAAAGATCACATCAAAAAGGAGAATTTCAGACCAATATCTCTGATGAATATGGATGCCAAGATTCTCAATAAGGTCCTAGCTAATAGAATCCAACAGAACATTAAAAAGATTATCCACCATGACCAGGTGGGATTTATCCCTGGGATGCAAGGGTGGTTCAACATTCGCAAATCAATCAATGTGACAGAAAAAAATCAATAAGAGAAGAGAGAAGAACCACATGGTCCTCTCAACTGATGCAGAAAAAGCATTTTACAAAATACAACATCCGTTCCCTATTAAAACACTTCAAAGTGTAAGGAGAGAGGGAACATTTTTCAACTTCATAAAATCTATCTATGAAAGATCCACAGCAAATATCATTCTCAGTGGAGAAAAGCTGACAGCTTTCCCTTTTAGATCAGGAACATGACAAGGATGTCCACTCTCACCATTGTTGTTCAACATAGTACTAGAAGTCCTAGCAACAACAATCAGAAAACAAATTGGCAAAAAGGAAGTCAAACTCTCTCACCTCTCAGATAACATGATACTTTATATGGAAAACCCAAAAGACTCCACCCCCAAACAACTAGGACTCAAACAGCAATTCAGTAATGTGGCAGGATACAAAATCAATGTACAGAAATCAATTGCATTCTTATACACTAACAAAGAAAATACAGAAAGAGAAATTAGAGAATCAATTCCATTTACTATAGCACCAAGAACCCTAAGATACCTGGGAATACACCTAACCAAAGAGGTAAAGGATTCATATTTGAGAAACTACAGAACACTCATGAAAGAAACTGAAGAAAGCACAAAACAAATGGAAGAGCATTCCATGCTCATGGATCAGAATAAACATTGTTAAAATGTCTATACTGCCTAGAGCAATATATACTTTCAATGCTATCCCAATCAAAATTCCACTGTTATTTTTCAAAGAGCTGGAACAAACAATCCTAACATTTTTATGGAACCAGAAGAGACCCCAAACTGCTAAGGAAATGTTGAAAAAGAAAAAAAAAAACTAGGGGCATCACATTGCCTGATTTCAAGCTTTACTACAAAGCTGTGATCACCAAGACAGCCTGGTATTGGCACAAAAACAAACACAGTACAGTGGAACAGAGTAGGGAGCCCAGATAGGGAGACCAGCAAATCTTCAGTCAAATAATCTTCAAAAAAGTAGGGAAAAATATCCAGTGGAAAAAAAGACAGTCTCTCCAACAAATGGTGCTGGGAAAATTGGACAGCTATGTATAGAAGAATGAATCTCGACCATACCATACACAAAGATAAACTCGAAATAGGTAAAAGACCTCAACGTGGGGCAGGAAATCAAAATCCTAGAGGAGAACATAGGCAGTAATTTCTTTGACATTGGCAACAGCAACTTCTTTCAAGACATGTCTCCAAAGTCAAAGGAAACAAAAGTGAAAATGAACTTTGGGGACTTCATCAAGATCAAAAGCTTCTGCATGCTAAGGAAACAGTCAACAAAGACACAACCCACAGAATGGGAGAAGATATTTGCAAATGACACTACAGACAAAGGGCTGATATCAAAGATCTATAAAGAACTCGTCAAACTCAACACACACAAAACAGATAATCACTTCAAAAAAATGGGCAGAAGACATGAACAGACACTTCTCCAAAGAAGACATACAAAAGGCTAACAAACACATGAAAAAAAATGTACATCATCATTAGCCATCAGGGAGATTCAAATCAAAACCACATTGAGATACGAGCTTACACCAGTTAGAATGGCCAAAATCAACAAGACAGTAAACAACAAATATTGGAGAGGATAGGGAGAAAGAGCAACCATCTTACACTGTTGGTGGGAATGCAAGTTGGTACAGCCACTTTGGAAAACAGTGTGGAGATTCCTCAAAAAATTAAAAGTAGAGCTACCCTATGACCCTGCAATTGCACTACTGGGTATTTACCCCAAAGATACAGATGTAGTGAAAAGAAGGGCCTCTGTACCCCAATGTTCATAGCAGCAATGGCCACAATCGCCAAACTATGGGAAGACCCAAGACGCCCTTCAATAAACGAGTGGATAAAGAAGATATGGTCTTTATATACAATGGAGTATTATGCCTCCATTAGAAATGATGAATACCCAACTTTTCCATCAACATGGATGGGACTGGAAGAGATTATGCTGAGTGAAATAAGTCATGCATAAGTCATATGGTTGCACTTACTTGTGGAGCATAAGGAATAACACAGAGGACATTGGGAGATGGAGAGAAGTGAATTGGGGAAAATCAGAGGGAGAAAACAAACCATGAGAGACTGTGGACTCTGAGAAACAAACTGAGGATTTTGGAGGGGAGGGGAGTGAAGGTTGGTGTGTCTGGTGGTGGGTATCAAGGAGGAGAAAAATAAATAATAAATAAAATAAAATGTATAAATAAAATGTATATTTAATTTTTTGAAAAAAAGAAAGAAAGTAATCAGGAAATTTGAGCTTTCAAATAAAGGGTAAATAAGAAATTTACCATAGTCTTCCCAGTAGGAAAGAAGAAAACAGTGCATTACCTCCTCAGAAATAGAGAAGGGGGCAAGACCAGTGGGCAAAAGGAAGAAAAATAGAGGGAGAATTAATAAAGAAAAAAGGATCCAATAGATTTTGCATCACCATGTACATTCTCTGTTTGTTTATAATTAACCCTAACCTGAATTTAGGCCAGAGTCCAAACTGAACATTTTTAAACATTTGGAGCTTATAAAAGGGTTTATAAGGGTTTATAAAGGGTTATATAAATGAAATTTGGAAAAATTTGACTCATTCTAGAATTCATTATGACTGGTGATGTCC
Source organism: Mustela nigripes (assembly GCF_022355385.1). NCBI lineage: Eukaryota > Metazoa > Chordata > Mammalia > Carnivora > Mustelidae > Mustela > Mustela nigripes. Next base: position 46,611,537 of record NC_081563.1, on the reverse strand, counting down.
ACCTAATCTTCTGCAGCCAAGCCTTTTGTATCCATTGTAGATATTAATAACCATAAAGTGTGTCATTTTTAAATAAATAAACCATATGAAGGAAATACGCAGTTTTATACTGCTTTCCTTAAAAACAATGTTTTCATCTAATTCCAGGAAATAATGCCTAGAATATTTCATATAGACATGTAGTCTCTACTATAAATCTTGTAAGAGGGGAAATCCACTGTGAAAATCAGCGTTGAGCTGTAAAAAGTACTGTCTGGAATGCAGAGGAAACGGGTTGTAGATCAAGGTAATTGGAGGTTAGAAGCAGTAGGAAGAGATTTTTAAAACTTCTGTCATTCAGTTCAAGTTACTCTATTTTTCTTTGAATAGTATTCCTTTGTATGATTACATTTAAGCTCCTAATATTAAAAGATTTGTGAATCCATGACTTTGAATAGTCATGAGTGTCTGAATATGGGATGTTAGCATCAAATTTCAAAAGCAGAGAAAGGACAGGACTCTGTATTTCAACTCTTCAGTTCTAATCTAAGCTCTGGCATTTACTCTGTGAATGTTAACTTTGTAAACCATTTAATCATTTTGGGACTCAATCCCATCATTGCCAAAATGTTCTTTTTACAAAATTATTAAGGTTTAAAAGAGTAGGAAATGTGAAAGCACTTTGCAAAATACCCTATTTGATACAAATGTAAGCATTATTTTTAAATTAATTAATTAATTTTACCCAGCTGTCCTCTTTAAGGAGACTTCATCATGGTCTGACTGCACATCATGTGGGGGGAGATGGTCCATGATTGCATTCAGCTTCCATGGCATCAGGGGTGGGAATGTTATCTCCCCCACTTCCAGATCGACCAAATTACTTCCTTGGAAATTTTAAAATTGGAACCAAAGAAAGCAAGTCCTTGTGTCTGATGATCAGTCTGCAAAGATATGGGCTAGATGGAACAAATAAAACCAGCATGCAGAGATAGGCTGATACTTAGATAGGAAGAACCTGGCATTTTCCCTCTCATTTTCTCTTATGGTCCAATGAAGCTCTTGCTCTTCAGACAGTTTTATTTACTAGGCCAAAGAATTATTTTTTGACTAAATTAGATCAAATTGATTTTTTGTCACCCACAAGCAAACAACAGGTTATAACAACAGGTTCAACCTTCCTTACCCTGCTGGTGGTTCTTTAGCTGCCTAGTGCCATGGATACTGTTGTCTAGAGATGGTAAACTTGCATTTTGATAAAAATAAATTTAATTGGTATTAGGTGATAAAATAAAGATAGGCTAGTTCATAATTTTTCCATAATGGAAGGAGAAGATAATGGAAACAAAACATGACTCTATTCTCAAAGATAGCATCCAAAGGGAAATTTGGTTCTGCCAAAATAATTCCTTTAAGTTTCTATCAACCTCTGTACATAACTCTGAGACCATTAGAGTTAAACCAGTATAGTACTGAATTTTCATTGGTTTATTTGTTACCATGAAAAAAAAAAAGGCAGAAATAAGCTCTGATCACCTGGAGGATATATAGATATATCACATTTATACATTTTTGTTTAAATCTAGTTCATGGAAGATGTTTTATAAATTTTTGCACTGCAATTAAATCTTAAGTTACATATTAGCATTTTTCAGTTTGTTCATTATTTCTAATTGTTTTCAATGCATGTCAGGCTTTAAAATTTTGGCTTATTTGTTTTTGCATTTTCTCCCTTTCAAAAATATACTTTTTTCAATAAGTATCTCAATTTCATTAGAAAGTGAAAAAAATCATTGTTCAATATAACACTAATTTCTAGAGAGTAAATCAATTGAGTGTGCATTTTATTAAACTTAATTGCATTATAAATTGATGTAATAAAAGCCTGGAACCTTTTAAAGAGAAATTTTAAAAGAAATGGCATAATATTCAATTTCATCTTAAGTGATAAATAAAAACTTCAGAAGGATTTTAAAATATATTATAGTAAATGTAATTTGTAGTTTTCTAGCTATTAGTATAGTACAAGCTAAAGTATGGTACTTCAGTGGGGCGCCTGGGTGGCTCAGTGGGTTAAGCCTCTGCCTTCGGCTCAGGTCATGATCCCAGGGGCCTGGGATCGAGTCCCGCATCGGGCTCTCTGCTCAGCAGGGAGCCTGCTTCTCCTCATCTCTCTCTCTGTCTGTCTCTCTGCCTATTTGTGATCTTTCTCTCTGTCAAATAAATAAATAAAAATATTTAAAAAAAAAATAAAATAAAGTATGGTACTTCAGTCATCAATCCAAGAAATTCTTGTGCTGTGTTTGGAATTATATATATACAAATTATATATGTATATATAATTTATAATAAATAAATATATATAGGGCGTCTGGGTGGTTCAGTCAGTTAAGTGGCTGCCTTCAGCTCAGGTCATGATCCCAGTGTCCTGGAATCAAGCCCGGCATCTGACTCCCTACTCAGTGGACAGCCTGCTTCTCCCTCTTCCTCTACCTGCCACTCTGCCTGCTTATGCTCTCTCTGTCAAATATATAAATAAAATCTTTAAAAAATACATATATATACACATAGACATATATACATATATATATATACACACACACATATATACATATACATTTAAAGCAACACTAATGGCATCCGTGCACAAGAAAGAGTCATAGTTCTAGACTGCCTATATTAGGAAGGAAACTCAATGAAAAGTGTGAAGAAAGTTAAACACTTTTCTTTTGCCTCTCACTAATCTGAGAAAGTTTCTGCAGTTTTTCAGGAGATTAACTCAGGTTCGAAAACTAGTAATGAAAGAAATATTTATTCTTTTTCTTCTTAGTACATGGCTGAGCAAAGACAAGATTCAGAGATAATTCTTTACTATAAACATCAATTATTACTCCTCAGGACTTGGCCCTTCAACAAAACACAGTAAAATGTATTCAACTGAGCTGGGGAGATCTAAATCTTTATAGAGTCACAAGCCAACAAGATCTTTAAAAAATCAATAAAATACAAAAACTACTAATAACATCTTCTAAAGCTCAAGGTTGAGAGACAAATGAACTTTAGCTCTCTAACTTGAATTAAGAGCAGGAGGAGACTGTCTCCAAAAGTAATACAAATGCCAGACCATTCGTTAACTATAACACTCATCAAAAAGTGGTGAGTATATTCTCATTCACATTCACACACACATACTCACACACACAGACACACACACATGCATACATCCCATCATTAATAAGATCTTTCATTATGCCTGCTTAACGAGAACTTTTTATGTTTGATCAAAGCACCCATGCAATTCTGAGGTTATTCCACTTAGTAGCTGGCTGATTGGTAACTATCTTAGGGACCTCTGAGTCTACCTCCCTTTAAAACTTGGTTTATAAAATGTGTTTTGCATACTGCATGTTAACAGAGGCTGTGTTTTCTGTAATTATAATAGGAACATTGGGAATACTTAATTAATCATTCAAGAGTTTTCATAAATTTGTATAGCATAGGAAATTAAGAGACTTCAGGAAGTCAGGAAGACCGTTAGAACACACCTCATTTTGTCATGGTAGTAGAATAATTAATGATTATTCTATAATTAGAAATAATTTATTAAGAACTTAATCATTAATGATTTTGATTAATATTTAAACTCTATAGATTAGTTACTGTTTTCATTAAGATTTTTTCATAAGTCACTGGACTAATTGATTTTATATCTTTTCTCATACAATATTCAGAGAAATCCGGTGAGATAGATATTACTAATTCTATTTCATAAACAAGGAAATGGAAGCATAGACAAAGTAATTTTTTAAAAAGACGCATAGTAAAAGTCAGAGCTTGAAATTTATTCCTAGTGCATCTGACTCTCGACCAGTATTTTGGACAAGAGAAAACCCAAAGTACAAATTTTTTGTTCCCTCGCCCCCACATACTGTCTTTCTTCTGTGCTCAGGGATTCATTTATTATGGAGTGGTTTTGCCAGGACTCAAAGAATTGGATATTATTTTGGGGACTTATAAACATTTCCTTGCTACTCTGAAGTTAAACAAAGAAAGGTGAATTAGTGTGTTGGCATTTTAACTTGAAAAATTGTGTGTTTCAAGGAATATTGGTATATTTGTGTGGTTGTGAGTCTTTTAGAATTGTTAAGTGAATATATGCTTTTTCATGTAAAATTATTTGCATAGTAAAAATTTTATTATTATAACAAGTGCATACATAAAATTCAGTTTTATTGTAGAATAGATTAAAAATACAATTGGGCATTAAAACTACAAAAAAGAAACCTGCATTATCCTATAATTGAGAACAATCTCACTGTTGATAGCCAGTACGCATCTTTTGGTGCTTAGGTTATCATTCACACAGCAGGTGCTGCCTTGCTCAGGAGCTCAAATTCTCCTCCATTCTACTTAGGGACCTAACATTCCAGGGCAAGCTCTCAGTTTCTACTCATGCCAGATTCTTTTAAGATATATACTCCACTCAGAAATAAAATGGTGCTTACTTCTCCACTGTAAAATAGGTAGGGAAGTGTGTTTCTTTTGATTTCAACACTTTTAAAAGGATCTCATAGCAGAAATACTTGAATCTCAGTGTCGTCTTTTTAGCAGATTTCACCTACAGGGTTTTTTTCTCCTTAGCTTGGATAAATTGTACTAATGGGTCTGTATTTTCAATAGTCATTAGTAATAACCACCAACTTTTACCAGGAAATACCAACTACATGTTACTCTTAAGTTAACTACTGGGACTAGATAAGCATGCCAGATTGTTTCCATTTTCAGGGTAAAGCCATTTCCACAGACCATAGAATCCCCTTATTTGTGTTTGGTTCCATTAATTTCCATGTCTTAATTCCCCAAATATACACATATAGATTTATTAATCATAAGCAGCTCATTTATAAACAATAACAAAAAACTATATTATAAAACATATAGTTAAAAAGATCAGTGGACTAGTTAAATGATAAATTAAAAAGGAAAAAGATATAGACATGGTACAGCTAAAAGACATAACTCTAGATAATCAAGAGATTAGAAAGATAAAATAATTATATATTATAGCTTATGCCAAAATCTTTGAAAATATTGATAGACTGGTAGAACTATCAATATTTGCAGGATGCCAGACCAGATCAATACCACTGAAGTAACTTAAAAAGTTATTAAAGAACGAATTCTTGTTCCTTACCTAAGACTATGGATTAAGACTTATATTTCATTGAAAAGTCTTAAGCTATTTATTTTTATTTTCTAGCACATAATTAATGATGTTTTATTATTTTAAAACCTAGTTTTAGTTTAAAACACATATTATATATGTGTTTCTGACAGCTAATGTAATTTTTTTCAAATATCATTTCACTTTCTACATATTCTATATACATTAAAATAATTTATATAGTACTTTTTAAGTTTTTTGTTTTTTTGATTTTGTAATAATAGCAGAAAATTTACTATAAAAATGTTTGCTCATTTATATAATTGATTCTATCTTTAGAATATAAATTCAGGATCCATGGGTAACCACATTTTTTACTCTTACCAATACAGTCTAAAAAACCATATTCATCCAGAATTTCAATAATCTTTATCTGACCTTTGTATTTTTTATTCATTCTCTTTATGATTAATATTCTTGTTTTTCTCTAATATTCCGCTTACTATTTGTATAAAGAGCTTCTTACATTTAAACTATCTTGAGTATGTCTCTGTTGCTTGCCAAAAATTTGCCTAAATTGAAAAAAAACTCTGCAATTTATTTAAGGTACAGTGTAATGGATTGAAAAGTCACAGAATGGGATCTTATATGGAATAAGGTTCTTTGTATATGTAATCACTAAAGGATCTCAAGATTAAATCATCCTAGATTTGAAGTGGGCCCTAAATCCAATAACCGATGTTATCAAGAGGAGAGAATTTGCCTGGATAGTTCAGTCGGTTAAGTTTCCAACTCTTGGACTCTAGATTCCGGCTCAGGCCATGATCTCAGGGTTATGAGATCAAGCCCTGGGCCGGGTTCCATGTTCAGCAGGGAGTCTGCCTGAGACCATTGGCCACTCAATGCAAGGAGACTCTGTTATCTCTTTTTTATGAATTCGATTGATAGGCTTTCTAGTGTTCCATCCTTTAGTAGAGAGTTGTATGCTAAGTTGTGAAATATATTCAAAATATATATTCAAAATAACAGTTAGTTTTCTTCACACATAGAAAAAAAGCCCCTCCAAGAATTGCCTTATGATGAGCCAAAATGCAGTGTAACTTCTATTATCAGGGGAGTGAGTTTCATGCTATTTAAGGGAAGATATGAGAAACATGGTTACCATAAATTAACAATTTTCATAAACAATTCCTTATGATAAACTAGCCTTGAGAGGGATCAATTATTTGTTCACCAAGATATCAACAACCAAATACTACTTAATGTCATAACAGTAATAAAGACTGAAAGTAACTTCCTACCTCAAACAACTAGGAAACTGTACTAATTAAAAGACAAAGGGTTAAATTTTAGAGAGGCAGCTAGAATTGGCAAGTCAAAATACCTTAGAACATATAGATGGACAGAGAGGGACAAAGATCTGTGGATGGGCCCCCTCAAGTCTTTAGTTGATTATACTCACTATGCATGTTAAAGAAAACATCACCAGAAAGCAATGGGCAAAAACTCCTGAAATTCACATAAGATGGGAAGAGTTAGTTACCACAGACCAGAACAAACAGAACTCATCATATACGGAATATAATGTCAAGTACTCAGAGCTTATTGCCTTAGTAGTGGGACTAAATTAGTCCCAGATGAAGGTTGGGCTGGACATTTCCTAACGTAATTTAAATAAGCCTTGAAAGACATGAATTAATTCAAAGTAACAATGTGTGTATCAAAACCAAGTTTGACGTGATTCATTTTAAACAGAAATAGCATAACCACACCAATTTAAAGCAGAAATTGTCAAAAAGTGGTGATAAAAAAAAAAAGACTTATTGAACACCATATATAAGAAACACATTAGGGGTGCCTGGGAAGCTCAGTAAGCTAAGCATCTGCCCGTGGCTCAGGCCATGATCCCAAAGTCCTGAAATCAAGCTTTGTATTTTTCTCCCTGCTCAGCGGGGAGTCTGCTTTTCCCTCTGCCCCTCCCCCTTCTCATGCTCTCTCTCTCTCTCTCTCTTTGAAATAAATAAAATCTTTAAAAAAAACCAAACATTTTAAATATAAAGACAAAGGAAAGTTAAAAGTAAACATATTTAAAAAAGACTTACGATGTAAATTTTAATCAAAAGAAAGTAGAATGATGAAGATGGCGGAGAAGTAGCAGGCTGAGACTACTTCAGCTAGCAGGAGATCAGCTAGATAGCTTATCTAAAGATTGCAAACACCTGCAAAACCATCGGCAGATTGAAGAGAAGAACAGCAATTCTAGAAACAGAAAAACAACCACTTTCTGAAAGGTAGGACTGGCAGAGAAGTGAATCCAAAGAGATGGGAAGATAGACTCCAGGGGGAGGGGCCGGCTCCTGGCAAGTGGAAGAACAACAGAACTCAAAATCAGGAATTTTAAAAGTCTGTTCCGCTGAGGGACATCACTCCAGAGGCTAAAGCAGGGCGAAGCCCACGCAGGGTCAGCGTGGTCTCAGGTCCCGCAGGGTCACAGAAGGATCAGGGGTGTCTGCGTGTCACAGAGCTTGTGGGTATTGGAACAGGAAAGCCAGCTACAGAGACAGAGCGGACAGTAAGCTCACAGCTCGGGGTTACCTTGAACCGGCCACAGGCTCGGTGAGCTCCGAGCGTGGCCGGAGGTCAGGCAGACGGGAGTTACTGGGCACTGTTCTCTGAGGGCACACTGAGGAGTGGGGCCCCGGGCTCACGGCTCCTCCGGGCCAGAGACCAGGAGGCCGCCATTTGTATTCCCATCCTCCTGAACTCTACAGAAAGCATTCAGGGAACAAAAGCTCCTGAAAGCAAACCTGAGAGGATTACTCAGCCCAGCCCCTGGTAAGGGCGGTGCAATTCCGCCTGGGGCAAAGACACTTGAGAATCACTACATTAGGCCCCTCCCCTAGAAGATCAACAAGAAATCCTGCCAAGACCAAGTTCACCTACCAAGGAGTGCGGTTTCAATACCAAGGAGAGCAGCAGAATTACAGAGGAGGAGAAAGCAAAGCACGGAACTCATGGCTTTCTCCCTGTGATTTTTTAGTCTTGCAGTTAATTTTTTTTTTCATTTTTTTCTCTTCATCTGCTAAATTTTTTTTAACTTTTACCCCTTTCTTTTTTAATTACTTTATCTAATATATATATTTTTTCTTTTTTATACTTTTCTTTATTCATTTTCCTTTTTTAATTATTTTCTTCTTTTTCTTTTTCCTTTTTCTTTCTTTCTTTTTGAACCTCTTTTTATCCCCTTTCTCCCCCCTCACGATATAAGATTTCTTCTGATTTGGTTAAAGCATATTTTCCTGGGGTTGTTGCCCACTTCTAGTATTTTACTTGCATCTTCATATACTCTTAGCTGGATAAAATGACAAGGTGGAAAAATTCACCACAAAAAAAAAGAACAAGAGGTAGTACCGAAGGCTAGGGACCTAATCAATACAGACATTGGTAATATGTCAGATCTAGAGTTCAGAATGACAATTCTCAAGGTTCTAGCCAGGCTCGAAAAAGGCATGGAAGATATTAGAGAAACCCTCTCGGGAGATGTAAAAGCCCTTTCTGGAGAAATAAAAGAACTAAAATCTAACCAAGTGGAAATCAAAAAAGCTATTAATGAGGTTCAATAAAAAATGGAGGCTCTCACTGCTAGGATAAATGAGGCAGAAGAAAGAATTAGTGATATAGAAGACAAAATGACAGAGAATAAAGAAGCTGAGCAAAAGAGGGACAAACAGCTCCTGGACCACAAGGGGAGAATTCAAGAAATAAGTGAACCCATAAGATGAATCAACATTAGAATAATTGGGATTCCAGAAAAAGAAGAAAGAGAGAGGGAAGCAGAAGGTATACTGGAGAGAATTATTGGGGAGAATTTCCCCAATATGGCAAAGGAAATGAGCATCAAAATTCAGGAGGTTCAGAGAACGCCCCTCAAAATCAATAAGAATAGGCCCACACCCCGCCACCTAATAATAAAATTTACAAGCCTTAGTGACAAAGAGAAAATCCTGAAAGCAGCCCAGGAAAAGGAGTCTGTAACATACAATGGTAAAAATATTAGATTGGCAGCTGACTTATCCACAGAGACCTGGCAGGCCAGAAAAAGCTGGCATGATATATTCAGAGCACTAAATGAGAAACACATACAGCCAAGAATACTGTATCCAGCTAGGCTATCATTAAAAATAGAAGGAGAGATTAAAAGCTTCCAGGACAAACAAC
>NC_081563.1:46599363-46602076 GCF_022355385.1 Mustela nigripes | reverse complement strand
TTAGATTGGCAGCTGACTTATCCACAGAGACCTGGCAGGCCAGAAAAAGCTGGCATGATATATTCAGAGCACTAAATGAGAAACACATACAGCCAAGAATACTGTATCCAGCTAGGCTATCATTAAAAATAGAAGGAGAGATTAAAAGCTTCCAGGACAAACAAAAACTGAAAGAATTTGCAAACACCAAACCAGCTCTACAGGAAATATTGAAAGGGGTCCTCTAAGCAAAGAGAGAGCCTAAAAGTGGTAGATCAGAAAGGAACAGAGACAATATACAGTAACAGGCACCTTACAGGCAGTACAATGGCACTAAATTCATATCTCTCAATAGTTACCCTGAATGTTAATGGGCTAAATGCCCCAATCAAAAGACCCAGGGTACCAGAATGGATAAAGAAACAAAACCCATCTATGTATTGCCTACAAGAAACACATTTTAAGCCCGAAGACACCTCCAGATTTAAAGTGAGAGGGTAAAAAAGAATTTACCATGCTAATGGACATCAGAAGAAAGCAGGAGTGGCAATCCTTATATCAGAACAACTAGATTTTAAGCCAAAAACTTTAATAAGAGATGAGGAAGGACACTATATCATACTCAAGGATCTGTCCAACAAGAAGATCTAACAATTTTAAATATCTATGCCCCCAATGTGTGAGCAGCAAACTATATAAACCAGTTAATAACAAAATCAAAGACACATCAACAATAATACAATAATAGTAGGGGACTTGAACACTCCCCTCACTGAAATGGACAGATCATCGAAGCAAAAGATAAACAAGGAAATAAAGGTCTTAAATGACACACTGGAGCAGATGGACATCACAGACATATTCAGAACATTTCATCCCAAAGCAACAGAAAACACATTCTTCTCTAGTGCACATGGAACATTCTCCAGAATAGATCACATCCTGGGTCCTAAATCAGGTCTCAACCAGTATCAAAAGATAGGGATCATTCCCTGCATATTTTCAGACCACAATGCTCTGAAGCTAGAACTCAACCACAAGAGGAAGTTTGGAAAGAACCCAAATACATGGAGACTAAACACCATCCTTCTAAAGAATGAAGGGGTCAACCGGGAAATTAAAGAAGAATTGAAAAAAAAATCATGGAAACAAATGATAATGAAAATACAACAGTTCAAAATCTGTGGGACACAACAAAGGCAGTCCTGAGATGAAGGTATATAGCGGTACTAGCCTTTCTCAAGAAACAAGAAAGGTCTCAGATACACAACCTAACCCTACACCTAAAGGAGCTGGAGAAAGAACAAGAAAGAAACCCTAAGCCCAGCAGGAGAAGAGAAATCATAAAGATCAGAGCAAAAATCAATGAAATAAAAACAAAAAAAACAATAGAACAAGTCAACGAAACTAGGAGCTGGATCTTTGAAAGAATTAATAAAATTGATAAACACCTGGCCAGACTTATCAAAAAAAAAAAAAAAAAAAAAAAAGAGAAAGGACCCAAATAAATAAAATCATGAATGAAAGAGGAGAGATCACAAAAAACACCAAAGAAATACAAACTATTATAAGAACATACTATGAGCAACTCTACACCAACAAATTTGACAATCTGGAAGAAATGGATGCATTCCTAGAATCATATAAACAACCACAATTGAACCGGGAAGAAATAGAAAGCCTGAACAGACCCATAAACAGTACGCAGATTGAAACAGTCATTAAAAATCTCCAAACAGGGCGCCTGGGTGGTTCAGTTGGTCGAGCAGCTGCCTTTGGCTCAGGTCATGATCCTGGACTTACAGGATTGAGTCCCGCATCGGGCTCCCAGCTCCTTGGGGAGTCTGCTTCTCCCTCTGACCTTCTCCTCTCTCATGTTCTCTCTCACTCATTCTCTCTCAAATAAATAAATAAAATCATTAAAAAAAAAATCTACAAACAAAAGACCAGGGCCAGAGGGCTTCCCAGGGGAATTCAACCAAACATTTAAAAAAGAACTAATTCCTATTCTCCCGAAACTGTCCCAAAAAATAGAAATGAAAGTGAAATTTCCAAACTCATTTTATGAGGACAGCATCACCTTGATCCCAAAACCAGACAAGGATCCCATCAAAAAAGAGAGCTATAGACCAATATCCTTGATGAACACAGATGCGAAAATTCTCACCAAAATACTAGCCAATAGGACTCAATACTACATTAAAAGGATTATTCACCACGACTAAGTGGGATTTATTCCAGGGCTGAATCTTGGTTCAACACATCAATAAAAGAAAGATCAGGAACCATATCATACTCTCAATAGATGCTGAAAAAACATTTGACAAAGTACAGCATCCCTTCCTGATCAAAACTCTTCAAAGTTTAGGGATAGAGGGCACATACCTCAATATCATCAAAGCCATCTATGAAAAAACCCACTGCAAATATCATTCTCAATGGAGATAAACTAAAAGCTTTTCCGCTAAGGTCAGGAACATGGCAGGGATGTCCATTATCACCACTGCTATTCAACATAGTACTAGAAGTCCTAACCACAGCAATCAGACAACAAAAGGAAATTAAAGGCATCCAAATCGGCAAAGAAGAAGTCAAATTATCACTCTTCGCAGATGATATGATACTATATGTGGAAAACCCAAAACACTCCTCTCCAAAACTGCTAGAACTTGTAAAGGAATTCAGTAAAGTGTCAGGATATAAAATCAATGCACAGAAATCAGTTGCATTTCTA
>NC_081563.1:46594815-46598963 GCF_022355385.1 Mustela nigripes | reverse complement strand
TCCTCAAAGTGTTGAAAATAGAACTGCCCTATGACCCAGCAATTGCACTACTGGGTATTTACCCTAAAGATACAAACGTAGTGATCCAAAGGGGCACGTGCACCCGAATGTTTATAGCAGCAATGTCCACAATAGCCAAACTATGGAAAGAACCTAGATGTCCATCAACAGATGAATGGATAAAGAAGATGTGGTAGATATACCCAATGGAATATTATTCAGCCATCAAAAGAAATCTTGCCATTTGCGACAACATGGATGGAACTAGAGGGTATCATGCTTAGCAAAATAAGTCAAGCGGAGAAAGACAAATATCATATAAGCTCCCTGATATGAGGAAGTGGTGATGCAACATGGGGGCTTAAGTGGGTAGGAGAAGAATAAATGAAATAAGATGTGATTGGGAGGGAGCCAAACCACAAGTGACTCTTAATATCACAAAACAAACTTAGGGTTTTTGGTATAGAGGGGTTGGGGGAAGGGGGATGGGGTTATGGACATTGGGGAGGGTATGTGCTTTGGTGAGTACTGTTAAGTCTGTAAACCTGGCGATTCACAGACCTGTACCCCTGGGGATAAAAATATATGTTTATAAAAAATAAAAAATTTAAAAAAATAATAATAATTAAAAAAAAAACAAAAGAAAGTAGAATGACTATATTAATATTAGGAAAAACCTAGACTTCAAAATTAGAACTATTAGGGAAAAAAGAAGAACTACCACAATAATCCATGCTAAGTAAGTATATTATGGACAAGTCAAGATGGCAGAGAAATAGCCAGCTGAGACGACATCAGGTAAGAGGAAATCAGCTTGATAGCCATCTGAACACCGACAAATCCAAAAGGAGATTGAAGAAAAGAGGAGCAACAATTCTAGAAACAGAAAATCGACCACTTTCTTAAAGGTGGGACGTTTGGAGAAGTGAATTCAAAGAGATTGGAAGATAGACCACGGGGGAGGGGCTGGCTCCTGGCAAGCAGTGGAGCAACATAGCACAAAATCAGGACTTTCAAAAGTCTGCTCCACTGAGGGATCTTGCTCCAGAGGCTAAACCAGGGTTAAGCACATGCAGGGACAGCATGGCCCCATGTCCCACGGGGTCACAGAAAGATTGTGGGTGTCTAAGTGTCGCAGAGCTTGCATGTATTAGAGTGGGGAAGCCAGCTAGAGAGACAGAGCCGAGGAGTGAGCTCTCAACTCAGGGTTATCTTGAACCATAATCTGTGGCACAGGCTACTGTTCTGTGAGTGGGGTCCCCAAAAGATCCAGGCAAGGAAGATATTAGAGAAACCCTGTTCAGAGAAATAAAAGCCCTTTCTGGAGAAAATAAATAAAATCTAAGCAAGTTGAAATTTTAAAAAAGCTATTAATGAGGTGCAATAAAAAATGGAAGCTCTTACTGCTAGGGTAAATGAGGCAAAAGAAAGATTTAGTGAAGAAGACCAAATAACAGAGAATAAAGAAGCTGAGCAAAAGAGAGACAAACAACTACTGGACATGAGGCAGAATTCAAGATATAAGTGATACCATAAGACAAAACAACATTAGAATAATTGGGATTCCAGAAGAAGAAGAAAGAGAGAGGGGAGCAGAAGGTATATTGGAGAGAATTATTGTAGAGAATTTCTCTAATATGGCAAAGGGAGCAAGCATCAAAATCCAGGAGGTACAGAGAACCCCCTCAAAATCAATAAGAATAAGTCCACACCCCATCATCTAATAGTAAAATTTACAAAGAGAAAAATCCTGAAAGCAGCCTGGGACAAGAAGTCTATAACATACAATAGTTAAAAAAAAAAAAAATTAGAATGGCAGCAGACTTATCCACAGAGACCTGGCAGGCCAGAAAGAATTGGCATGATATATTCAGAGCAATAAATGAGAAAAACATGCAGCCAAGAATACTATATCCAGCTAGGCTATCATTGAGAATAGAAGGAGAGATAAAAAAGCTCCCAGAACAAACAAAAACTGAAAGAATTTGCAAACACAAAACCACCTCTACAGGAAATATTGAAAGGAGTCCTCTAAGCAAAGAGAGACCCTAAAAGTAGTAAATCAGAAAGGAACAGAGACAATATACAGTAACAGTCTCCTTACAGGCAATACAATGGCACTAAATCCATATCTCTCAATAGTTACCCTGAAAGTAAATGGTCTAAATGCCCCAATAAAAAGACACAGGGTATCAGATATGGATAAAAAAAAAAAAAACCCATCAATATGCTGCCTACAAGAAACTCATTTTAGACACAAAGACACCTCCGGATTTAAAGTGAGGCAGTGGGAAAAAAAAAAAAAATACCTTGATAATGGACATCAAAAGAAAGCTGGGGTGGCAATCCTTCTATCAGATCAATTAGATTTTAAGCCGAAGACTATAATAAGAGATGAGGAAGGACATGATATCATACTCAAAGAGTCTGTACAACAAGAAGATCTAACAATTTTAAATATCTATGCCCTTAACATGGGAGCAGCGAACTATATAAACCAATTAATAACAAAATCAAAGAAACACCTTATGGGTGCCTAATAATACAGTAATAGTAGGAGACTTTAACACTCTGATCACTGAAATGGACAGATCATCCAAGCAAAAGATAAACAAGGAAATAAAGACCTTTAATGACACACTGGATAAGGTGGATATCACAGATATATTCAGAACATTCCATCCAAAAGCAACAGAAAACACATTCTTCTCTAGTGCACATGGAACATTCTCCAGAATAGATCACAACCTGGGTCATAAATCAGGTCTCAACTGGTACCAAAAGATTGGGATCATTCCCTGCATATTTTCAGACCACAATGCTCTGAAGCTAGAACTCAATCACAAGAGGAAATCTGGAAAGAACCCAAATACATGGAGACTAAACACCATCCTTCTAAAGAATGAATGGGTCAACCAGGAAATTAAAGAAGAATTGAAAAAATTCATGGAAACAAATGATAATGAAAACACAACAGTTCAAAATATGTGGGACATAGCAAAGGCAGTTCTGAGATGAAAATATATAGTGATACAAGTCTTTCTCAAGAAACAAGAAAGGCCTCAAATACACAACTTAACCTACACCTAAAGGAGCTGGAGAAAGAAGAGCAAAGAAAGCTTAAACCCAGCAGGAGTAGAGAAATCATAAAGATCAGAGCAGAAATCAATTAAATAGAAACCAAAAAAACAATAGAACAAATCAACAAAACAAGGAGCTAGTTCATTGAAAGAATTAATAAGATTGATAAAACCCTGGTCAGACTTTTCAAAAAGAAAAGAGAAAGGAACCAAATAAATAAAATCATGAATGAAAAAGGAGGGATCACAATCAACACCAAAGAAATACAAACAATTATAAGAACATATTATGAACAATCTGGAAGAAATGGATGCATTCCTAGAGACATATAAACTGCCAAAACTGAACCAGGAAGAAACAGAAAACCGGAACAGACCTATAATCAGTAAGGAGATTGAAACAGTCATCAAAAATCTCCCCAAAAAAAGACCCAAGGGCCAGACAGCTTCCCAGGGGAATTCAACCAAACATTTAAAGAAGAATTAACTCCTATTCTCCTGAAACTGTCTTAAAAAATAGAAATGGAAGGGAAGCTTCCAAACTCATTCTATGAGGCCAGCATCACCTTGATCCCAAAACCAGACAAGGATCCCATCAAAAAAGAGAATTACAGACTAATACCCTTGATGAACACAGATACAAAAATTTTCACCAAAATACTGGCCAAGAGGATCCAACAGTACATTAAAAGGATTATTTACCACAACCAAGTGGGATTTACTCCAGGGCTACAAGGTTGTTTCAACATCTGCAAATCAATCAATGTGATAAAATACATTGATAAAAGAAAGAACAAGAGCCATATAATACTCTCAATAGATGCTGAAAAAACATTTCACAAAGTACAGCATCCCTTCCTGATGAAAACCCTTCAAAGTTTAGTGATAGAGGGCACATACCTCAATATCATCAAAGCCATCTATGAAAAAACCCACCACAAATATCATTCTCAATGGAGAAAAACTGAAAGCTTTTCTGCTAAGGTCAGGAACATGGCAGGGATGTCCATTATCACCACTGCTATTCAACATAGTACTAGAAGTCCTAGCCACAGCAATCAGACAACA
>NC_081563.1:46555050-46594715 GCF_022355385.1 Mustela nigripes | reverse complement strand
TAGGAACATGGCAGGGATGTCCATTATCACCACTGCTATTCAACATAGTACTAGAAGTCCTAGCCACAGCAATCAGACAACAAAAGGAAATTAAAGGCATCCAAATCGGCAAAGAAGAAGTCAAATTATCACTCTTCGCAGATGATATGATACTATATGTGGAAAACTCAGAAGACTCCACTCCAAATCTTTTAGAACTTGTACAGGAATTCAGTAACGTGTCAGGTTATAAAATCAATGCACAGAAATCAGATGCATTTCTTTACACCAACAAGACAGAAGAATGAGAATTTAAGGAGTCAATCCCATTTACAATTGCACCCAAAACCATAAGATACCTAGGAATAGACCTAAGAAAGGGGCAAAGAATCTTTACTCAGAAAACTATAAAGTACTCATGAAAGAAATTGAGGAAGACACAAAAATGGAAAAATGGGGGCGCCTGGGTGGCTCAGTGTGTTAAAGCCTCTGCCTTTGGCTCTGGTCATGGTCCCAGGGTCCTGGGATCGAGCCCCGCATCAGGCTCTCTGCTCAGCAGGGAGCCTGCTTCCTCCTCTCTCTCTGCCTGTCTCTCTGCCTACTTGTGATCTCTGTCAAATAAATAAAATCTTTAAAAACAAACAAAAAAAAATAGAAATGGAAAAATGTGGAAGAACAAATATTGTGAAAATTTGTCTGCTACCTAAAGCAATCTACACATTTAATGCAATCCCTATCAATATACCATCCATTGTTTTCAAAGAAATGGAACAAATAATCCTAAAACTTATATGGAACCAGACAAGACCTCAAATAGCCAAAGGAATATTGAAAAAGAAAGCCAAAGTTGGTGGCATCACCATTCCAGATGTAAGCTCTATTGCAAGGCTGTCATCATCAAGACAGTATGGTACTGGCACAAAAACAAACACATAGATCAATGGTACCCAGAAATAGACCAGAAATAGACCCTCAACTCTATGGTCAACCAATCTTCAACAAAGCAGGAAGGAATGTCTATTGTCTAAAAAGACAGTCTCTTCAACAAATGGTGCTGGGAAAATTAGACAGCCACATGCAGAAAAATGAAATTGGACTATTTCCCTACACTGCACACAAAAATAGACTCAAAATGGGTGAAGGACCTCAATGTGAGAAAGGAATCCATCAAAATCCTTGAAGAGAACACAGGCAGCAACCTATTCAACCTCAGCCACAGCAACTTCTTCCTAGGAACATCGCCAAAGGCAAGGGAAGCAAGAGTGAAAATGTACTATTGGGACTTCATCAAGATCAAAAGCTTTTGCACAGCAAGGGAAACAGTTAACAAAACCAAAAGACAACAGGCAGAATGAGAGAATATATTTGCAAACAACATATCAGATAAAGGGCTATTATCCAAAATCTATAAAGAACTGAGCAAACTCAACACCCAAAGATAATCCAATCAAGAAATGGGCAGAGGACATGAACAGACATTTCTGCAAGGAAGACATCCAGATGGCCAACAGACACATGAAAAAGTGCTCCATATCACTTGGCATCAGGGGAATACAAATCAAAACCATACAAGTATACCTCCTCACACCAGTCAGAATAGCTAAAATTATAAGTCAGGAAATGACAGATGGTGTTGAGGATGCGGAGAAAGGGGAACCCTCCTACACTGTTGGTGGGAACACAAGCTGGTGCAACCACTCTGGAAAACAGCATGGAGGGTCCTCAAAAAGTTTAAAGTAGAGCTACCCTATGACCCAGCAATTGCACTATTGGGTATTTACCCTAAAGATACAAACGCAGTGATCCGAAGGGGCACGTGCACCCGAATGTTAATAGCAGCAATGTCCACAATAGCCAAACTATGGAAAGAACCTAGATGTCCATCAACAGATGAATGGATAAAGAAGAAGTGGTATATATATATAATGGAATACTATGCAGCCATCAAAAGAAATGAAATCTTGCCATTTGCGATGACATGGATGCAACTAGAGGGTATCATGCTTAGCGAAATAAGTCAAGCGGAGAAAGACAACTATCATATGATCTCCCTGATATGAGGAAGTGGATATGTAACGTGGGGGGTTTTGGAGGTAGGAAAATAATAAATGAATCAAGATGGGCTCAGGAGGGAGACAAACCATAAGAGACTCTTAATGTCACAAAACAAACTGAGGGTGGCCAGGAGGACTGGGGTAGGGAGAGGATGGTGGGGTTATAGACATTGGGGTGGGTATGTGCTGTGGTGAGTGCTGTGAAGTATAAACCTGGTGATTCACAGACCTGTACTCCTGGAGCTAATAGTACATTATATGTTTATAAAAAAAAAAATTTTAAATTAAAATTAAAAAGAAGAAAAAGGACTGTCTAGGGGCACCTGGGTGGCTCAGTCGGTGAAGCATTGGACTCTTGGTTTCAGCTCAGGTCTTGATCTTCTTGGTGGTAAGATTGAGCCCTAGGTCTGGCTTCAGGCTCAGCAGGAAGTCTGCTTGAAGATTTTCCCTCTTTGCCCCTCCCCCACACTCTCTCCCTAAAAAATAAAATCTTAAAAAAAAAAAGTATTTTAAATGCATGCAGAATGACAGATTGTTTTCCAAAGTGGCTGTAACATTCTGTATTTCTACCAACAATATGAGTTCCAGTTATTCCATAGCTTAACATTACCAGTATCATCAAAAATTCTAACTTTAGTTATGTACTAATATTTCTTTGTTGTATTCATTTGCATCTCCCTAATGAATAATGATGTTCAGTATAATTTCATACACTTACCATCTATATATACTACTTTAATGTGATATATCTTTTCATATATCATGCTCATTCTTTAAAAGATTTATTTGAGAGAGAGAAAGAGAATGCATGCATGCAGAAGGAGAGGCAGAGAAATCAAGCAGACTCCTCACTGAGTACAGCGCCCAACACCCAATACAGGGCTCGATTCCAGGACCTTGAGATCATGATCTGGTCAAAATGAAGAGGCAGGGACACCTGGGTGGCTCAGTTGGTTAAGCGCCTGCCTTCGGCTGGGGTCATCATCTCGGCGTCCTGGGATCGAGTTCCACATCGGGTTCCTTGCTTGGCAGGGAGCCTGCTTCTCCTTCTGCCTCTGCCTGCCACTCTGTCTGCCTGTGCTTGCTCTCGCTTCTGTCTCTATGACAAATGAATAAATAAAATCTTTATAAAAAAAATGAGGAGGCAGATGGGGCAGATGCCCCATATTATGATCATTTTTAAATAATTATTTTCATCTTTAGTATTGAATTGTTAAAGTCCTCTATGCATTTTCTATACAAGTTCTTATCAGATATGATTTGCAACAATTTATTCCACGTGTTTGCCTTTTCATTTGCTAACACCAACATTAGAAAAACAGAAGTTTACTTTTTTTTTGTAAAGTCAGTTCTTAAAATAGTTCGGCATTTATGACTTGAGTCATTTGTGTATTATTAAAAAGTATATTCCTAACTAAAAATCATTATTTTTTTTTGTATGCTTCCTGTAAGAAATATCTTATTTTTAGGTCTACAATCCTTTTAGATATTTATTTTTTGGTATGTAAGATAAAACAGAATTCCTGGGGCATCTGGCTGGCTCCATGGGTTAAGCCTCTGCCTTTAGCTCAGGTCATGATCTCAGGGTCCTGGGATAGAGACCTGCATTGGGCTCTCTGATCAGCAGGGAGCCTGCTTCCCTCTCTCTCTCTTTCTCTGCCTGCCTCTCTGCCTACTTGTTTTCTGTCAAATAAATAAAATCTTTTTAAAAAGTTCCCGGGGCACCTGGGTGGTTCAGTGGGTTAAAGCCTCTGCCTTCAGCTCAGATCAAGATCCTAGGGTCCTGGGATCAAGCCCCACATCGGGCTCTCTGCTCCACAGGGAGCTTACTTCCTCCTCTCTCTCTGCCTGCTTCTCTGCCTACTTCTGATCTCTGTCAAATAAATAAATAAAATCTTAAAAAAAAATCCCTTATTTTTTCCACACAAATACCTATATATCCTATTGCCATTTGCCATTTATTGAAAATATTTTTTCATTATATTAATTTGCCATCTTCAGAATTTTGTCAAAAAACAATGAATCATAGTGAATGGACCTGTCTATTCAGTTCCATTGATCTATTTTCTTGTTTTCTAATTATTTATAATCAAGGGTATTTCCAGATCATCTCACCATTTCAAGGCTGGGTATGTAAATAGGAGAACTATTTATTATGGGTTCACACGTCAGCATACACCCTTCCTGTTTTTTTCAGATTTTTTTTTTTTTTTTTTTTTTTTTTTTAGAAAGAAAGCCTGCTAAAATGGGGAAGGGGGAGCAGAGGGAGAGAATCTCAAGCAGATTTCCTGTTTAGCATGGAGCCTGATGCAGAGGTTCAAACCCATGATCCCAAAATCATGACCTGGGGTCAAATCAAGAGTTGGGAGCCCAACTAACTGAGCCACTCAGGCCCCTCATTGTTCTGTTTTTTTTTTCTTTTTTTTTTTAGATATTGCATAACATTTTAGCTCTTGAATCTAATGAAGGTATTTAATGTTATGTCCACAAGGAAGAGAAGAATGATGAGTGCTAGTAGAAAAGAAAAAGGGACCATATCTTGGCTTTGCTATTTCCAAATTTCCAAATTTAAGACCTGGTAAATGCAAAATTAATGACACATGGAAGTAAGGAAAATGTTTCCCCAAATGATACCATACCATAACTAAAATAAAGATTTTACATGTGGCAGAGAAAAATAATTTGTAGGAGGAGATAAAAATGTTTTAGACACAGATGGGGCTCTGAGAAGGTCCTCCATTTCTGTACTAGCAGGAACTGTGATATACACCTCCAGTTAAATTGGGGAATCTGAAAGCAGAGTTGACGATATTAATAATTTTTTAAAAATTTCAGAAAGGTGGTAAGACCATGGAGCTGAGGCAGGAGCCACAAAATATCTACATTTTTTGTTTAATAAATTAATCTGTCTCAACCTCATTGACTTAATTATTTGTGTCTACTGAAGTAGTAATATGTTTCCAGTATGCTTAAGGGTAACATAAAAACAAAATATGAAGCCAGGGTTACTGTAAAAGCCTCTGTCTTTTCCAGGGACAATGACTGTTTCTAAGGTAGAACTGAAGTAGCAGTTGCAGATAAATGGAGAAAACAAAGATAAGGCTCATTTAGTCTGTTGAGAAAAATCTGTGCTTGCTTCTAATAAAGACACATGAAAAATTGTTCATAATATCTCGTATTGTACTAATTGCATTTTTTAGTAACTACACTCTCTAAATTACAACCAAGGGCAGATTATGCAGAGACAAGACTTATGTTCCATAACAGAATGCATGCATGTATTTAACATGGACTCTCAAAATTTCTTATGGATTATGAAGAAGCAGAGTTGCAAAGAATATTACAACAGGATTAGATATCCAATGTAGCTATGTGATTGTTGTTGAGAAGAAGGAAAGCTAACAAATGCATCCTTTCTCAATATGATTAGTCTTGAAATCTGGGTTTCCTAAATTATTATAAATTTTCCAGTAGGGAAATACACTTTTTTGTGTTGCCCCTCCAGCCACCAAAGCAAAACTGTACTATTATTCCCAACAAACTGACACAGTATTTATCTGGTTTTATATTTGGAGCCTGAGACCTACAAGAAGACTACTCTAGACAAATAAAAATTCATGCCCTGACCACAAGAAAATTCTAATTCTCAGTGTCTACCAAGAGTAATTCTTGAATAGACATCCATATCTAAGAAAATGCATCTAAAGATGTTCATTGCAACACTAATTCCAATAACTAAACAAATGAAAACTATTCTACTCTGGAATAATAAACTAAAAGTTTTACTTACACCAGAACACCCAACACATAAGCATGTATACATGTAAACTAAAGCTACATGTATCAATGTGGATGTGTGTAAAAACATACTATTTAGTGCAAGTATAAAGTTACAGCATCATGACATTTATTCAGAAGTTGTAAACACTGTATTTTCTTAAAATTAAAACAAAAATTATATGTACAAATTAATTTCTTATACAAACCTTATGAGTGAAAGAAAGAAAAAAAAAAAAGGGCAGATCCAAAAACCAAAAAGGCAAAAAAAAAAAAAAAAAAAAAAAACCAAAAAAACAAAAACCAAAAAAACCCCACAGGGTCAGAGAGAGAGAGGGAGATGTTTTTCAGTATAAATATCTGTCTCTGCTTTGAAATTGAAAGAGTATGTGACTATGAATATGTTAATACACATCCAGGATACAAACATCACTTGCTTTCTTTTGTGATAATAAATCCAAAACTAATTTTTGAGGCTCTACTATACTAGATTTAAAAACATAACCTTTACATTTAAGCAAGTCTTATTTTGGATTACAGCTATATTTATATTTCTAAATACTTGTGTTTTTTCCTCCATGTCATAGTTAAATGGATTTCTCCATTTGCTGAGTTTCTGTAGAAATTTGTATCATTTATCTTCAGAATCCTGCAGAATTCCTGGAATTTAAAAGGTGGTTACCCTTATTTGTGAAATACTGCAGGAATTAATAAATGTGCTCACTTGTAAATATCTTTCCAAACTATGTATATGACTTCTCACAAAAGTAATAGAGAATATATTCCTGAGGGAGGAAAAAGGTAAATAGAGGGTAAACTCTTTTATAAAAGGTAAATTTGGTTGTAATAGAATGCAAAATTCCATAACGGTAATGACATAAAAGACAAGTATATCTTGCCATTTTTTAGGGTTATAAAATAATGATGATTGTTGCTCATCCTAACACAAATCCCATAATACAAATCAAGATTTCTTCCATTTAAATATATATATATATGTATATATACATACACACACACACGCACACAGTAGTGTCTGTGACAATAATATTAACTTCATTTTTAAAAAGCTAGTTCTCCTATACTCTTTTTAAATATTACAAATAAAAGAATATTTTCTTTCATAATTGTGATCTTCCTGTAGTCAGAATGGAAGTGGACACTTTCGAAAGGCTGGGTTTCCATGCTTTATCAAAGGATAAGTAAAATTACCTATCCATATATTCATGTATTCATATTTGAATTGAAGTTTCCTGAATCGTAACAAAGCACTTCTCATAATAATTTTAAAATTTATAAGCCCTCATATTCTATGTTGAAATCTCCCCACTCTCAGACTTAAGAAATGCTATTCCAAATAGATTTCTACCTATCTTTGTTAAATAAATATATTATGAACAGATTTCATTACCTTTGTGTCTATTAATGTTATATTAATATTCAAAGAATAAATCTTAATAAATTTAAAATCTAAATTGTGTAAGTGTATGACATGTTGATTCATGCCATAATGCAGTTTTATTCTTACAATTAATTCACTTTAACATATTAATTCTGTGTTACTATATATGAAACTTATGCTTTTACAAATAAAATATAAACTTGCAAACAAAAACATTATTTTAATTATTTTATTTTATTTTTCTCTCAAGTTTATTTTGTTGATAATGTATAATTAATTTTTTCTCTATTTTGTAATTAATCAAATGTTAGCATTTCCAGAAGCAGCTAGTTTTTCATTTATTATGAATTCCCAGCTATTACTGTCTTCATTAATCTTTGTCTTATAATTTATTTCTAATGTATATCTATATAATTTGGCCCACTTTACATAGTATTCAATGGTTTCTTAATAATTTTGTATATGAATTTTAATACTAGTGTATATTATATATTTATATATAAATTATATTTATGCATTTATATAACTACTACATATTAAAGTTATATTTTATGTAATTGGTTTTGTAGTAAAAAATGAATGTCGTGATATATATGTATTATATACATATGACAAAAGCAAAGCATTTAATCTTAACTCCTATAGTAAATAACACTGAAGTACAAGAAGCAGACTGAATGTTTAAAAGATAAATGTAAGAAACAACAGAGTACACTTTTAAAAATATTTGAATATATTAACATAGACATCTGTATGCATTAAAAAGCATAAAGTACATCTTTGTTCTACACAAACCTTCCAGAAATTTAAGAGCCAGCACTTCTTTGCAAGACATATTTGCTGCTTCTGTAATTTTTACATGTCTAATCTTTTGAAATAGTAATAGAATATTTACTTAAAATATTCCACCATTACCTACTATTTTATACAATAGAAACAGTAACATATATTTGAAAGGGCAGAATATTACATTACTAAATATGAACATAGCTTGAGAAATTTTTCCTGAACTTAGGGGAAATAAACAAATGGTAATATAATGGTTGTGGTATAATATGATGGTTTATATTAAAAAGTAGTAAAAGGAAATTCAAGAGGACAAAATTTTGCAGACAATTTAAGATGAGAAAGAATTATTAAACAAATAATACAAAATTTCTTTAGTAATTAAGAAAGATATGCATCTTCAAGTTGAAGGGTCTATTACAACCTACCACAAGTCATTTATTTTCAAAACATTCTTAATCATTTCCATATCGTAACTTTTTGATTTATGACTTCTACTTTGCCAATGTCTTCTACTCCATAGCAACCTCTTTCCCCCATGGGCATTGCATGGACTTGCTTATACTCCTACACTCCAAAATTGCCACTGCAAGGGCCCTTTTTTCCTACATATCACTTCCATCTTACCACATCTCTCCCTCCATTACTCAAAAAACCAAAACAAAACAAAACAAAAAACAAAAACAAAAACAAAAAAAAAACAGTTTTCTGAGCTTACCAGAACCCACAAATTGTTGATCCAACTTTTCACCAAATATTACCCTATGCTGTCTTTGATTTTCACCTAATCCAGTTTAAATTCAATGTTCTAGTTTCTTAACTATTTCACAGTATACTAGTTCAACTTCCTTGTCACCTCCTAATCTTAAGTAAAAGCTAATATTCTGTCTACCCTGTGCCTGGATCTATGCTGCTACATTTGACTAAAGAAAGCAATTTTAAAGTCATAATAAACTTAGCATATGTAAGTTTACTTTCTTCCCATGCAATTTTGCTACAGGTTTGTCACTTCTCCAGGGTAGCTTACTTCAAAACTACAACTCAGCATGAAGACTTAGTCCACTGTTTGAGGTCACCATTTCAACAGGGGGCTTCAGTTGTCCTTCAGATGCAAGCTACACCTGCAGTTTATACTTATAACTAATTGACAAAAGGCAGAAGCCTAGAAGAATAATATTCCTTTTACTTAGGAAGGAGAGGAGAGCTGACCATGCACATAGTGTACATAGTTTACATAGCACTAAAATGCACTTGCACTATATGGCCTTGGTCCAAACATTCTCTTAGTGACAAAGTATTTTATGCTTTCTTCTCTCTCCTCAGATGTCCAACAAATATTTCCCAATCCTTACTCACCCTTTTTTTCTTTCTAAATAAAATAAAATTAACATGGAAACTCCATAAATCTGCACTTCATGTACTCATCTGTTTGTGCTTATATACATTACACTCACCCTGCTACCATGATAGAAACCTTTATGATTCTATATTAGGATCAGCTATAATATTTAAGCACTAGAACCCTTCTTCTCAAAGAACTAACTCAAGGAAACAGTTCATTAATTGCCCCTCTATCTTCATAACACCATTTTTTCTACTATATGGATTATATCTGCCAGCATACAGGCATTTTGTTATATATCTGATCAAGAAAATATATTTTTGAGCCCACAATACACTCCAGCTACCAACCCATATCTCTTCACATTTCATCACGATGTTTTAAACTTAATTTCTAACCTCCTTCCTCCAATTTCTCTGACCCCAAAGTTTTATGGAAGAATAAAGGTCCAGGAATAGTCAAGATTATTTTCCAAGAAGAAACATGAGGAAAACTAGGCTTCCCTTACCAGTTGGTAAGATTCACTGAAATTATAGTAATAAAAA
This sequence comes from Mustela nigripes, assembly GCF_022355385.1. Lineage (NCBI taxonomy): Eukaryota > Metazoa > Chordata > Mammalia > Carnivora > Mustelidae > Mustela > Mustela nigripes. Next base: position 46,584,830 of record NC_081563.1, on the reverse strand, counting down.
ATGGTGTACAATCACCAGAGTGGATAGCAAACAGATCAACACTATACAACAGAAAACCACTAAGCTGATCCACATAGTTAAGGGAACTTGAAATATGATAGAGAAGGGCATTACAATTGGTAGGAATGAATTCAGGTATCTATAAGTGGTGTTAAAGCCATACGTTCTCCATATGAAAATGAAAATTACATTGTCAAGTAATAACACACCAAAAAAAAATTAGATAGGCTAAGGTAAAATGAAAACTTTGAAACTTATACCTACATAGAGGAGCATGTTTTTATATCCGCTGGGAATAGAAGGCTCTCTGAATGACACACAAGCACAGATCATTAAGACAAAGAGCTTAATAAGAGTAAACTTAAAATTGCTTATCAGTATGACAATAGCCTACATGGAAGGTTGGAGAAAAGCTAAATTTGGAGAAACATATTTCCAACCTACATAACCAACAAAAGATTGAATATTCAGAATTTGCTGGAATGTCTTTAATTCAATATATTAAAAAAAGATACAAAATCCTGAAAAGAGAATTATAAAAAGGATATAAACAGATAATAAACAGAGAAGGAAAACAAAATAGCCAATGTGAATGTGAAAGCTCCTATTGATTAGTAATAACAACAACAAAAAAACCACATAAATTAAAAAAAATTATCAGGCAAAATTGTGAAGTTCAGCATTATCACTTTATACCAAGGAGTAAAAAGGGGAAGCTCCCTTATAATACAATAGCATATGAAGACCAAAGTTCTTTTGAGAACAATTTGGTGTCCTTTTTAAATAACCAATTATCCATCAGTTCTAACTTTTAGATATGTCTTAATATTTTACATATACATGAAAAGATACATGCACAAGAATAACCAAGGGATAATTGAGTATAGTATTGAAAATTGGGGAAGAGCACAATTCCCACCATTGAAGAAAACATAAATAAAATATAGTATATTCATTTAAAGGAATCATTATAGTAGATGAACTTTAAAACTATATTTCTCTCAATATGTATAAACAATTCTAAAACTTGTTTCTTGAATAAAAACAAGTCAAAAGCCATTATGAATAGTATGATAAAATGACATATATTTGAAAATCATTAATAATATTTTAATAATAAATGTATTCAAATGAATATATAGATGTTGAAAATGCAGAAATCAGTTCCCTTTATTTTTTATTTTTATTTTTTTAAGATTTTATTTTTATTTATTTATTTGTCAGAGAGAGAGATAGAGTGAGTGCAAGCACAAGCAGACAGAGTGGCAGGCAGAGTCAGAGGGAGAAGCAGGCTCCCCGCAGAGCAAGGAGCCCGATGTGGGACTCGATCCCAGGATGCTGGGATCATGACCTGAGCTGAAGGCAGCTGCTTAACCAACTGAGCCACCCAGGTGTCCCATCAGTTCCCTTTAGAGAGGGAAAAAGGAATGGATATATTTTCTAAGCATGTTACTAGTGGGGCTACAACTCTGTGTCATAACTAATAGAAAATTCAAAGAAAATAAGGCATAATTCTAAAACTGGATGACAGTGGCCATTATGTTGCTTAAATTTTTTTTATGATTTTAAATATAAAATGTTCAAAAAATTGCTAGCCAGTACTTATTCAGAAGTTCCTTCTCTGAATCAGAGAAACACCTCTAATAAGCAGATAAATAGGTAAATTCCTCGTTTTATCTGTTCTACTCCTACATGCTTACTTTTTTCTACTCACCATAGTATTTTATACTCATGAAGAGGATAATATTTTAAGAAAATATGGTGCTATAAAACAACTGGGGATGAGGAATAACTGCCAATGATATAGACAATATTTAACATCTTTAGTCATTTGTATACTATCCTAGCTATTTGGGCTTATCTGCATACAATTATTATTATTATTTATTTAAATTAATTTATTTCTTAAATTTAAATAACTTGTTTAAGAATTTCATCTTATTCCATTTTCTTTAAAGGGAATCTGCATCACTTGCCAGAATAGAAGCACCATAACAAATTAATCCAATAGAATATCAAATCATGTAATCAAAAGAAAAGTAAATTTTGTAATTAAAATTAAATATTAATTACAAAAAGAAAGACGTGACCCAACTTACAAAAAAATACATACCTGAAAATAATTTTAAAGGAAAAGATGAGGCTGATTGTGGTTGGTCAATAAAACTGATATTCTGCTTGAAAAATGAAAGTGAAAAATAAGTGAAACATAAGAAAACAGTGAAAAATAAGAAATTCTAACACAAAACTTTAATTCTATTCCATATAGTTATGATGCTACTTCTTGAGATTTACAACTCATAGATAATCATAAAAGACAAAAAGCTGCTTAACTGTGTTCTGATAGGATACATTGTTGCACATAATGTGTCAATATAGTAATAGAAATTTTATTCAACCAACTCACCTCAAGAAGTCTTTTGAATGACCTCCAGATTCTAGTTTTCTGCTGATTAATTCAAGTTATCTGGTAGTGCTTATAAGGACTGGCAAAGTCTCATTGGCACACCAACACTAAATCATTAGGGAAAATAAAGGCAAACCATTAAAAAATATCTTCCTAACATCCAAATATTGCTAGTGAGATCTTAGATGATAATATACAGCCAATGACGTAAATGTAGGCATGTTTCTCCACTTTTTTGCAATCACCAAGTTAAATTTTCCAATATAACTGTGCCTCTAAATATGCAAAGTTGAACAAAGCATGCATGCATTGGCTCTTAAATGAAGACTGACTTGGAAGACCTTATATTCTTTTCTCATTTGGGCAGAGTACTTGCATGTGTAAAAGGCCAAACAAGGATCATTGGAGAACAAGAGTTATTTATTGAGAAAGAGACACAGAATAAAAATCCAGTGGCCAGCCCTTAATACGAATTGTTTTTTTCTTCTTACAGTATATAAGTGGTGGGGTAGGCTTCCATGTGTATGTATCTGAGCCTATTTTGCACTTGAAAAGAGAATGAACTAATGAACTAAGAGTTGAACTAATGTCAAACTTGGATTTAAGGAACAAAATGTTCTTAATGAACCAATTATCCTCTGCGCTTTTCCAAGAACAATTTCTAGATTGTATTTTGTTTGTTATCACATCAGTAAGTTGTCAATTAGTTCAAAAATTATATTTTTCATTTAAAGGCATGGGAAAAAGTTAACAGACCTTTGTGTTCAAAACCTGGGATTCCTTATGCAGCTATTATCTGATAAACACCAAATAATTAGCTGAGTTCATAGTATTCATAGTGTAAATAGTCTTCGGTGAAGAATATTAGCTTTTCATTCTAGGTGCAATCATCAACAAATCAAGATTCCAGTCATATCCACATTTATAATGAAACACGTTGTTTAACAGAGGAAGCTAATAGAACATCGTCATGCTTTGCTACTGATTATGCTTTTACCATTAAACAAAATGAAACAAAACAAAGCATGCTTTTAAGTCTTCACAATGACTTTTGCAGATCTAGTATTTTTAATTAAATACAACACTATAAAAAACACCTATGCTGTTTTTCCATCATTATTCCCAGGCATATTATAAATCTTTTCTCATGATATTTGAACATATTATTCTTTAAAAAAAAAAAAAACAAAAACCTCCCTGTATGATTCTATTATGCCTCAGTATTGAGGATCACTGGACTAGAACAATCTGTCAAGTTCCTCAAGATACCCTTTTTTACCATATTCCCATAGAAGAGACCACCCAGAGAAGACTGTTTTCTCATGCCCTCTTTCTGGATGATATCGTCCTTGTTTAAGGATATCGAATGATAAATGCAAAGATTAAATGATAAAATCTGTATAATAATACAACACCAGAATTGTGTTCAAGAGGAATCACTGATATCTAAAGAAATTGTTCATCTTTTGGGGTTATTTCCACTACTTTAAATAAAACCATTTTGAACATAAATATAGACCATGGGCCAGACACCAAAATGATATGGGAGTGGGCCACTTGCTAGACAGAGATAGAAAGAGTGAGTGAGAAGAAGAAAGAGAAAGAGATTTAGAGAGATGTATAATATATAAGAGATGGAGATGGTAAAGAAAAAGCTTCTGTACTAGGAAGTATATTTACAGTGCAATAAATATATAGTCTGTAATACAGGAACCTGTGGATCTTTCCTGGGGACTTTGGCACTGAAGTAGTAATTCAGGCTTTAAGAGAGCCATGAAATCCTAAATAACTTCAATTTTGTGCCTGTATTTTATGAGATCATCAAAACACTTCAAGTAAATTACAACTTCAAAATCAATTTCTCTCTCCAGCAGATCATCTATTATCCTATATGATTGAAGCTTGCATCTCTTAACTGGTGTATTATCCAAAGCAAAGTCAAACCCAAAGTTGTTATTTAATGCCAGCACTTCAGCACCTTGAAGAAATAGAAAATAAAAATGCTAATCTCTATACATCACTTTTGTGCTGTAGTGCTCAGTTTTTATATTTATGTGGAGAAAGTAATTGGAAATGAAAGAAAATGGTGTTTGAAGTAGGGAAAATGGCCAGGGTTCTGAATTTGGGACTTCCTCTGCCACACACTTGCTATATTATGGGGACAAGCCAATTAACCTGTCGGAACCCCCTTTCTTCTCAGCTACAAAATGGAAATAAGATAGTATATCTACGGGTGTACTCAACTATGGGTAAATACGTTACTTTGCTAGTACATTCTATCATAGGGAATAGACTAGCTCCAATACTCAGGCAGGAGAGCTAAATCTGTAACCCATACCATTTTTCCTACTTCCCCTATAGGAGAACTTATTAGCATATGATATACATATGAAAGTGTTTGGTAAAATATAAGGTAGAATGCTATAAATTGTGACTATGTATGTTAGTTGCAGAAAGATTTAGAAGAATCAAGAAGAAGGATCACAGTGAAGTAAGAATTTTCTGTGGTTAGAATTTAATAGTCATGGAACATTCAGACAAGAGGGAATATAAAGTCTATAAAGTCTAGAATGACCATGACATAATACCTGGGAGTGTTAAAAGATGTTTACCTAAATGCTGTGGAAAGAAGGTTAGTATCAAAAATTTAAGGATAAATAATCCTGTTTATAGATGAAATAGAATAAAAAAAGTCTATCAAGGAATCTAGGCATTTTTTTTTTTTTTAGGGCCAGTGGGATGAAGAATAAGAATACAGTTCCAGCAATAAGAATGACAGTAAATAATAGTTATGAGATGTTTTTAAAAAATCAACATTTTGTTGCTACATTAAGATGAGAGATGTAGGAATAGAACTGCTATTTGGAAATAGGATCCACAAACTTAGAATAAGATGTCACTTTATAAATGTTGATTTATTTATTTAGGTTCAACATTTGTAGCAAAGAAAGCAAGTTAAAAGAAATGAGAAAAACATTATTAATATTTATTAACATGAATATATTATAAATATAAATATTATATTTGCTGACCCCATTTTCCTCTATTATATCATATGATTTTCTCCAGTAATATTGTTTAACCATACATTCCTCAATTATTTAAAAAAAGAAAAAACCTTTAGATTACCAAAGTGTCCCTTACAAATGATCTCTTCTGGTATTTGTTTTGACAATACTACATTTAACTAGAACTTTTTCTTCTATGGAATTTCTCATATTATAAAAATTTCCTTTTCCTGCTCTTTTGAAAGTTTTACCTCTTCTTCACATGCCAATTAAATACAGGAATTCTTCTTCATGTTTCTGTTGTCATTCTTAATCAGAAAATATTGATAAAGAGTTATACATGGTATCATGAACATAACATAAATTCAACTAAAATGTAGAATTGGGTGAGCTCAGAGGACAATGTTTGATTGGATTTTTGAATGCTTGTGAGAACATGATCATAAAATTGGAATGAGTTAAGAGCAGTTTTTTCCAAAGGAGCATAGGGTACAACTGGGGAGAAAAAAGATCATTCATCTTAATTGTATTACAAATATCAAGGTACAATGGAAAAAATAAAATGAATAATAAATTCAAAAGTCTTGGACAAGCTAACTCCACTTGATGGATAATCTAGGGAAGAATTAAAAAAAAATAAGATTCATTTATTTATTTGAGACAGATGGGGGTGGTGGCAGAGAGGGTAGAGAAAGAGGAAGAATTCTCCAGCAGACTCCCCACTGCCACAGGGATCAGTCCCAGGACCCTGAGATCACGACCTAAGCTGAAATCAAGAGTTGGACACTTAACTGACCAAGCCACCCAGGTGCCCCTTAAAAGGGGTTTTAATAGTAGGTAGCAAATGAAACCATGAGAGGAAAAGAGATAATCCTGAACCCATCTACTAAAGGATTCCTTGGTAAAGCACCAGCTTATTACTATGTCACTCAGTGTAGATAATAGTTCATGTAGCCACTCAAAATATCTGTCTCTTCACACTTTACATAGTTTCTTATAAGCCCACCTGAGAATGAGCAAATATTGATGACTTACTGACATGACACATGACATGTGTATGCTTAGATTTGGAGCAATTACTTGTAGAAGCCTTTGACTTATATTGTTTTCCCTACCTGACCCAGTTGGATTAGCACTGTTTAGAAGAGTGAAAGGAAAAGAGTCAGGAAATCTCCTCTCAAATCTCTCTCTCTCTTTTTTTTTTTTTTTCTTGAATCTCTCTCTTTAAGGTTTCATTTCTCAAATGTCTTATACTGACAATGTAAATAGCCCAAAAGTATCTGTTTATAGCCCTAAGCTCTCTTAGGTCTAGCTTGGATTTTAACTGCCTTCCTGTCCTTAAACTGTATATCCCACTGGTTGGTCAAACTTACTATATACCAATCAAAATGTTCCAATTTCCACAGACTTGATTTCCACCAATCTTTTCTTCTAGGTTTTATTTTAATTCCCATGTAACTTTCAGTTGCTGATTACAGTCTTAGTTGACCCAAACTTATTAATTTCTACATTCTACCCAGAGCCAATGTGTGCAGTTTCTTCTGCAGTCATCTTCCCAGAATACTTCTTTTCCATTACTATAGCTACCATTCTTGTAAAGGATATTAATAGCCTTCAAACTGGCCCTCCTGCCTCTCTTTTTTTTCCACTCAAGTCCATGACTAATCTACTTAAAGAACAAGCCCAATTATTTCACTTCCATGCTGAATTAACTTCTGTGACTCACTTTTGTATGCCAAATTAATTATAAATTTATTAACCTGGCACTTAAGCCCCTCCATAAATCCCCAATCTATTCTTCCAGCACTAGCACCCTGTCCCTATTCCCTAAATAAACCATATGCTCATATCAGAATTAACTTCTACTATTTCTCAAAAATTCTCATGCTGTCATTTCCAGTGTTTTGCCCCTATTTGATTCACTACTACTGTGCTTTTCCCACTAGTCAATGTAATAATTACAATTAATACTGAAACAATATTAATAAGAACCAAACCTTGATTGAACATGCACTACATATCAGTGACTAAGGATTGTGCTATGTGCTTTATAAATGTTTTCTCAGTTAAGCTTCACAGCATCACTGTATTGACATGCTATTATTTTTGCCATATACACCATATGATGGGAGGCTTAGAAAGATGATATTACTTGCTCAAGTTCATTACACCAATGGTGGAATTAGGAATCCAATTTAGGAATGCTGAGTTCAGGACAACATCACTTTGCTCTCTTAATATACATAGAGAGGCTGAAATTCAACTTGCCCTTTATTTCTAAGAAGCGTCACCTTTTCAATGTATAAGCCCTATTTTTTTTGTTTGTTTGTTTTTATTTTCCCATGTTGTAAATATACCCTTTTCTGAGTCACCAAACCCCACACCCCAACAAAGCATTTTTATGTTCTTCTTACACAAAAACACCTTACTATATATTGTTTAATAAAAAGGGGCTTATTTTTTCAACACCAAAGATAAATAGCAGTTTAAGCAAAAGGACTTTTTCTGACACTTTGTCTTCTCAGACACATAATGAAGAACATATAAAGAGTGGATGCCCAATAAATAACTATTCAACTGAATTATTTAAAGAGTTCTCCAGGGGCAGTATTGTACTAAATACAAACCATTTTGTAAATAATTTTGTAACCCAGATATCCTGCTGATTTATAATTTTAATATTTTTTTAGTTTACTAGGACAGATCCATGGTTGGCTAAAGTGCATGGTTTCATATGTCTCTGAACACTGTGTGGAGGTTTATGAAGAATACAAATTTGTACCAATTCTTTTCTCTTTGAAGAGTGGTATTTCTGAAGGAAAATAATGAATTCTCCATGACAGAATCATAGGAAAACACTCAACAAAACTAGAAGCAATAATTATGAATCTAAAGGGTGATTCAAAGCAGCAGGAAGCTAGATTGAACTATAGTGATTTAATGCTGAGTACTCTTGTTCAAATATGCTTACTTAGAAATTGTTAAGGAATAAGGTCTTAAAACTTTTTTATGGGATATGTTATAATGTCCAATAACTACTTTAAAAGAATTTCATAGGAAAACCAAAGTAGATATAACACAGATGTGCTGATAAACTGAATCTATAATTTGAGTGTTGACCTGATGGCTAGAAGCTGAGGGTAAGAAAGGAAATCCATTCTTAGTAAGCATCATTAAATATTCTAGGACATTGGCAACTTAAGTTATAGCACTGAGACCTAGAAGCAGCTAAGGATCTGGATTCCTGAATAGCAAATTCAACACCAGGACCTTCCTAGGATATCATGAAATGTCCTACAGAACTCTCCGGACAAAATCAAATAGGTTATTTTTCCATAGAAGTCCTTCAAAATGTAGATATTTCTATATGGCCACAAGTACCCCTTATAATGTACTCCCTGAAAAGAAACACCATGTAATCCCCCTTCATGTACCTTCTTTACCATAAAGCTAAATTAATAAATTAATGACTTAAAAGAAAATCTACATTTTATTACAAAGTAGGCTTTATGTTGGATCATTTTGCCCAACTGTAGGATAATATAAGTGTTCTGGGAACATGGAATAAGAAACGATATTTGGTAGGTTAAGTGCATTTTTCATTTAGGATATTTTCAATTTATGATGGTTTTATTGGGAAATAATCCCTTCATAAGTTGAGGAAGATCTGTATTGGATATACCATGTCTGGTTTGTCCCTAAACTTGTAACTGGGCACTTGAGATGTTTTCAGATTTTGGGTAGAATACTTTAACATGAATAAACATAAACTGCTATAAACAACTACTTACAAAAATTTTATAGATATCTGCTTTTGTTTTTCTTGGCTGTGGAGTGGCTGGATCATATGGCAAATACATGTCTAATTTTTAAAGAAAATCCTAAACTATTTTCCAAAGTGGTTCAACATGGAAAATTGTCATACTATTTTTTTCCCCCCTCAGTCATCTCTTTATTTGGATAAACCCATTCTCCAGTAGATTGTTTTTTTATTGTCTTGAGAGCTGGATACAAAATTCCTGGTTCACAACTTCTTCCTACTTTTTTGTTTTATTTTGCTTTGTTTTGTTTTTATAATTATTGATCCCCTGCCCTATTATTTTGTGAGTTGCTTTGGAGATAGATGTCTGACTCCAGTCTATTTTTAACTCTTTGTAAATCACTTATTTTTGATGAAAGGCCTTAAGAAAAACAAATTTCTAGATCTTAAAATCTAAGTGTTTCCGAGGATATGTCTCAGAGCTGGCGATTCCTGGCTCATTTTCTCAGATACCTGCTGAACCCTTTCAGTATGTATATTCAGATCTTCATTTGTTAGAGGAACGTGTTCTTGGATCACAAGTTTTAAATTAGTTCTGTCCCATGATTTTAATGTATGTGTCCACTCATCCTAATATTGGTGTCAGTTCTGTTTGGTTTTCAGTTAGTTTATTTTTCTCCTCATTATGGGTCAGATTTTCCTGCTTTATCACATGCCTAATAATTTTTTACTGGCTAACAGCTGTGCACTAGTCTGAGCTTACTGATAATCAGTGCTGTTGTTGGACCAGTCTTTGTGGTTCGTATTGTGGCTGAAAAATACCCTCAGCAAAAAAAGATCAGGAAATTAAAAAAAAAAAAAGTATTATTATATTTATTACAAGTCTTATAACTTACACGGAATAACGTGATACATGAGACCACACAGAGAGATCATAGGTAGAAGAGAGATTTGTGGGTTGGTATTTCTGCATTTATTGGGGTCAAGGGTGGAGGCTTAGGGTTTCCCAGGCTCACTCTCTACTGGTGAATTTAAAACATCAGAATGGGAATTAAAGTTCAGGAAGAAAAAAAAAAATCAAATGTAGTTACCTTGAAACCAAACAAGATCTCTAAAACAAAGTTGCCTAGGGAGAGAAAGAAGTGCCCCCACCCCTGCTTTTCATCTAGTCCTGTGGCTGGCACTGTGTTTACTCAAAAGAGCCATCTTTGAGAATAATGATCACTTGAAGTCTCCCTGCCTCTTTAATCTCAATTTAAATTAGGCACTTGCATTACAAAAAGAAAGCCGACCATCAGGCTCAAACTACACTGGACATCAGAAATTTTACTTAGTTGGGTGCTGGATATTTTGCAATTTATAAATAATCTTGAGCCTTGTTTTGGGAAACAGTGAAATCACTGGGAAGCAGTTTGATGCTTTAAAATCTTAGACATTTTTAAAACTTTGTCTTCAATACTTCTTCCTAGAAAACTGCCTAGTTTATGGAAGTTTCCTCACTTCTTAGATCTCAATTCACCTGTAGTTATCTGATAAACCATTTACAATGTTCAAATGTAAGATAGTGTCTTGTATTATTCTAAATATTTTATATATGTAAGTTGCAAATTTACCCCAACTAATTTTGTTCACATACCAGTTTCTCTTCTGGTTTCTACAGCTTTCAACAGTCAGAAAAAAGATGATGAATGGATGTTTAAGACTAAATTCCTAAGATATAGAAGGTGAACTTGTTTTGTAAGTTCCATGAAGTTTCAGCTACTGTCCTGGTTCTCTGGCCAACACAGCTTGCTTCTCTAGACACAGTGTGGCAATGTCTAAAGGCAGGATTCATCTAATCTTATGGTTAACACAAGACATCTAGAATACTCCAGCATAGCTTTTGACTTTCATCCCAGACCTTGATTCACTTTAAAGTATACAGACTTTGGGTTCACTAGATTCTTACATACAGTTTATTCAGTAATAGAATGTATCTATATTATTCTAGCCATTCCATATATCTTTAGGTCAGTACTATTTTCATCAGTAAAAAAAGAATTCATGTAGCTAATTTAAAATGCCTATGACGATGACCATAGGTAAAGGAAGCTGGAGTATTTATGATAGCTACTTCTGAATTAAAAATTTTGATCCAACCATAACTAACCATCTCATGAATATATCCCAGTAAAGACAAATAAAAAACCATCTTATAAAAATTAACAACCCTCCACACATATTACTCTCTCTATATTGAAGTATATTATATTAAATATCATACTTGACATGTATTTTACCTATTTTTCTTTCATATCCTTATTAGATTTCTAGACAAATTTTACTATTTTTTTTCAAAGAACCAGGTTTTAGATTTTTATTGCATTCTCTTTTATTGTACTTTTGTTTTCAGATTCCTAAATTGTATTCTGTTTTATGAAGTCATTTCTACTGTCTCTTTCTTGACCTTCCTACATTAAATGCTTAATTTATTTTTATTCTTTTTTTCCTGAAAATAAAAAAAAAATTTTCTCATCTCACAAAATTTTAAATATATGCTAATACTATTCTGTTTTTCAAAAACCACTTTCGTTTTGGATTACAAAGCTGATACTTCAATAATTTTGCTTTTTATTATTTAAATTTCTAAAATTGGTTCCTTTATCTCTCTTAATTTTGTCTTTTAAGGTGCAAAATTAGTTCTAAGATTTGATCTTTTTTTTTTTTTTTTCAATTTTTCTCATTAACTGACATGAATGACATCAACATATTTTTTTCCGGCTCCTAAAAGCTCTCATGGGTGACCTCTCCTTGATACCAGTAACAGTCTACACGATCTGTTCAAAGGTCTCTTTACAGTTTAAGCTTAAGGCCTTGTTGATATAAATTTATGTCACTAGTTGAACAATGAATTAGATTAATTGGGAAGGATGCCAGAGCTATTGGCAGCCTTCAAGGAATTCTTCTCTGTATATTTCTTTCTTTTTTTGCATTTGATGAAACTGCTGTTTCTGTACATGGCTTTTCCCTTAGGCCACTCACTATGCCAGGCACTGGCTGAACTACCTCCTCTTCCCCTTACTTGCTCCATTAGGGTCAGGTCTCACCTCCTCAGTCTTCCTATAGTCTCCATAGTCTCCACTATGCTGTTCCTGTGACATCAAAGTTCTTTGGACAACATAGTTGATGTCATTGTAAGGAAAGTGTATGTGGTCTGCTGCTCCTGTGAACCATGGCTGGTGCTTGTCTCCATTCTTTGGCTATAAATCTGGAGATGTCAGAGAGTTTCTGAACCCTGTCTCCCCTTACTGACCAAGGACTAGTGTTTCTCAGGAAAGAAAGCTGTGTGAAAACCCTTACTTAGCACAGTGTGTAATCTGGGCCATGTTTACCACGACAGCTTTTTTTTGATGAATTTTCTTGGATCTAGGTGGTCATCTCCCTCTGTTTTCAGTATCGAACCAGCCATATCCTTATTATTATTATATCCCGGTGATGAGGGAGCAGGAGGCTGGCTGAGTATGGAGCAGGGGCTGGAGCCTTGCACCCCCTCTCCACCCACTCCCTTTGGTAACATGTGTGACATTCCTCAGGCACCCCTGACTGCCCTAAAAGAAGAACAAATGGTTATCTTGCAGAGATCACAGTCCTGTAAGGCAGGAATCTCCCTTGGTTTGCAAATGTCCTTGAGATTTACAACAAAGAAGTTACCTTATCAATAGCCCAATTTCCAAAGACACACTAACTCAGTTCCTCAAGCCCTAACTTCACCCTCCCCTCCATAAAAAAAAAAAAAAAAAAAAAAAAAAAAAAACAACGAAGGAGATGGAGGTAAAAAGAAAGGTAAATAAAGTTAAATTTCTTCTAAACCTAAATCTCACTAACAAGGACGCTTGATAGCAGGAATGTAACATTCCACCAGGAGACTCCCAATTGTCTTTATGTTAATGCCTCATTAGAGGGAAAGTGATCTTGGCTTGATAGTAACCAGGCCTTCAATATCCTGATAGTCTTCTTTACCCCAATAGCCCTTCTGAACACCCCTTTGTCCTCACCTACCCAACTCCTGTGTGTATAACCAGCCACTCCTCACAGGCCCTGGGCAGCAGCAGCTCTTCCTGCCCACGGGTCCTGTCCCCGTGCTTTAATAAATCACCATTTTGCACCAAAGATGTCTCAAGAATTCTTTCTTGGTCATCCGCTCCGGACCTCAGCCCACCAAACCTCACCTAGGTTCTAGAACTTCATCACTGGGAATTCTTCATCTCAGGGTATGGAACATATGTTGATGGAAGTTACATATTTAAATCAAACCACAATTGATTTTGGAATTTCGTTAGTTTGGCAAACTGATGTACAAAATCCTGTATGAGTTTTCTATTTCTGCCATAAAAATTACTACGAACTGTCTTCGGAGATTTTGGTATGCTTAATTCCTAACCAGAGATTACTTTAAAGTTAATAATTTAATGCTTTTATTGTTCCTTATTTTTACACTAAGATTCTTTACATATCTCAACATTATTTTTTAGGAGAAGGATTTAATTAGGCAATGAAAATATTTGTGGTCTCATTATTATTGGAATCTATTATTTTTCTAACAATTTTAATTTTATATTTATAATATACTGAATATTCATATGTATTTGGTTGATCTGAACTGGCTATGCTTTTTCTATTTTTTAATTTCTGTCTATGCCTATACCTTCTTCAAACTGATTTAATTATAGTATTTTATAATATGTTTTCATATCTAGGGGTTTCTACCCAATATACTTTTGTTTATTGTTATTCTTAATGTTTTTTCCAGATGAATTTTATTGCCATATATCACATTCCAAAAATTCTTTTGATATTTGAAGCCACTTTTAGTCAATCAATGAGTTGATTGACTCATTTAGGAAGTAATGTGATTTTTAAATGAATTGGTTAAGAATGGTTATTTTTGATCACTATTGTTTAATGGTATTTTGGATTTAGTACTTTAAAAGAGAAAATGATGAGAGGTATGTATATTTTTCCATATTTTTCCAAATATTATCACTTTCTGTAGATGACAAAATTCTATGCCTAGAAAATTCCAGAAGCTAATTAAGAAACTATTTATAATGATAAATTAGACTAGAATGACCAGATAATACATAATAATATCAATATCAGACTTAAATACAAACTCTCTTGTTAAAATAATGAGGGGAAGTTTTACAGGCAATGATCACCCTCAGCTTCTTAGAGTCCATCCTCCAATTTTCTAATACAACTTAATTTTTTTGACAGGTAACCATCTCTCCTCAGATTCTAGGAGATCAATAATAACAAAACCAATCAAACCCCTCTGGTGAACTAGATATGAAAGCTGTCTGCTGCAGAGCTTCTAGAAAAGAACATTTGTCTCCAAAGAAAGAGAAGTAGGTGGGCCTAGATAGATGCTGCTTAACAGTGAGATTTCTCAAAACAAAAGAACCCTGAGATTAAAACCTTAATTTTTGGCAACTTCCTGTAAGCAAACAGGCTCTATTGTTTCCCCAGAGGGAGATGGCTGCATTTGCTTGAACAGCAAACAACCTGCCTTTAGGAGATAAGATCTTTATTTTCCATGCTCTTTGTTATGCAAATGGGCTTAAAGGGTCCTGAAGAACTACAGGCTGTCTGTATCTTCTTTGCAGAAAAAGCAAAAACAGCTACTCCTGGAAAACTGTCTCCTAAAATTATAGGAAATAAATTGTGGAAATAAATATAATATATTTTATATATGCTATTACAAATATCATATAAAAAAAGAGCTGATAAATTGATTCGGAGCCTGTCCAGAATAGCCATATTCCTCAAAAGACAGATTTGTATTTTAAAGATACTTGCTTAATTTTATTTTCTGAAAGCATAAATTATTTGTGCATCCTTCTAACCTTTTGTCTACTTCATGATCATAATTTGCATATGGCATCCATCATATCTTGCCAATTTATCAAAAAGTCTCCTCATTCAATGGCTCTGTTTACTTAACAGTTTGAATGCAGTATTCCATGATTTCAGGGAACTCCTAGCAACTGCTAACTCTAACTCATTTTTAGAAGGATTGTTGCACTTGCATTCACATGGGTGTGTCACTTAAAATTGTTTACAACTTTATGGATATAGACATAGTAGCTAATGGAAAGTGATGAGCTTTTGCATTTTTATGAGCACTAATACATTTGAACATGGACATAAAATCTTACTTTTACAAACAACCCCAGGAAAAAAAGAAGAAAAATTACTTATCCTAATTTGGTAGCTCTGTACCCTGTAAATATGTTCTTAAAATCTTAAGGGCACTCATGGATTTGTTATTTCAATTACATTTTTAATGATACATACTATCAGAATTGACAAAGCTTTCATGCTACATAAAACTAAATCAATTCACATAGGAATGTTGAGAACAGTGATTTATTAATATTGGAATATACAATATGTAGGAACACACTACAGAAGAGAGATGTTTTCACTACTCAACAGTAGAAAATTCATATATTATGTAAGATATAATAATATATAATAGGAAAAGGCAATCATTCTGTTGAATGGCTTTGGTATCACCATAAAACACAGCAGCTTTGCATTTTCTTCCCCTCAAGTATGGTTTAGAGTCATGTCTGAATCATGGAAAGAAATAGCTAACTATTTATAAAATAAATGAAGTCCAACAGAATCACAAATGACTAATATTGCAAGTTGAAGGCATTCTTAATATAATACATTATAAGTTATAAATGGTACGCTTTAGAATTTAAATCCGCATAGAAATTAGGGAGTTTCAGCAATACAAAACCCCTTTTATTCTTTTTAATCTATTTTATCTATACTTGGTACAGGATTCATATAAGAAACATAGTGCGGTAGCAGAGTGTGAGAATTTTTGTGAAAATTATCTCCAACCCGATATCAAATATCAGATCAGAAAGTTTAAAATATTGTGTGAAAATAAAAAAGTTTAGGGTTGAGGAGAAATGTCTGTCTTAACACAATAGTTCTCAAACTTGAGTGCCTAATAGAATACTCTGGGGAACTCTAAAAAATGGCTGATTTTCAAGAATCCTGCTGGACCAATTAAATATCAATTTCTGGAATTGATAGGAAAGCCAGTGGCCAGGTTTGGGGTTATCTATAAACTCTTCCAGGTGTTTATATTATTCAGAAAGGATTAAGGATCAACCAATCAGGGTCTCTTGATTCTTAACACCAGGGTGTTTTATTGTTAAACTAATTACATATATCTAATACTGATTCAAAGCAGTCTAGCAATGATATTTGCATTACTAAATGGAGTTAGATCCTTCTATACCATTCTGTGGATGTGATGTTCTTCCTCAAATATTTCAAAGTACCAATGTTTTAAAGTTTCTTCTTTATATCTTAAATGACTTTGGTTTCACTGAAACGTGTTCCATGAACTTATTCATGTACATTTAATATACATATGTATATACACACACACACACACACACACACACACACACACATCTTTCTTTTCTTATGCTGTGATATCCACGTATGCCTGGATAACCTTGCCCATTGATATTTAAGAATAAAAGATTAACGATTATTTATCTGGTATAATTTTCCTCAGGTGTTTATAGATAAGAATGTTTATCCTATGGGGAATTTTTCCAGAATTAGAAAACTTGCCTGAGAGTTCCATTCTTATGGCTTGGGTTTATAAAGCTATGTATGGGTTGAGGGAAAACTGACAGTTTCCAAATATTCCAACCAAGACCAAGGATTGTGAGAAACTAAAGGGAAATACCAACTGCAGAGCCAAGGGCTTTTCTGAGAGTGGGAATTAGCCATATCAGAAAACAGACTGAAATCCCTAAATGAGTGCTGGTTTTATTTTTATGTTTTCCAGATTTATTGAAATAAAATGGACCTGTAACACTGTCTAAGTATATATATATATATATATATATATATATATATATATATATATTATATATATTAGTATATATAGTATGTTAGTTATATATATATAACTAACATTAATGTTAGTTAACACATTCATCACATCACATAAACCCATTTTTTTGTGGGTGAGGCAAGAATATTCAAGACCTATTCTCTCAACAAATTTTAAGTATACAATACAGTATTTTAACTATAGTCAACATACTATACATTATACCCTCAGAATTCATTCATCTTATAACTGGAAGTTTGTACACTTGACCAACATCTTTCCATTTTCCCCATCCCTGTACCTGGGAACCCACCATTCTACTCTCTATGATTTCAGCTTTTTTTAGGTTCCACACGTGAGTAAGATCATGCAGTATTTATCTCTTTCTGTAAGACCGATTTCACTTAGCAGAATGGTCTCCAAATCCATTCCCAAATCCATTGTCCAAATCCATTGTCCCAAATGGCAGGATTTTACTGGAATAATATTCCATCATATACACACACACACACACACATATATACGTGTGTGTGTGTCTGTGTGTGTGTGTACACACACTACATTTTCTTTATCCATTCATCTGTTGACATTTTAATTGTTTAATTGCTTAATTGACATTTTAATTGTTTCCATGTCTGGCTATTGTGAATAATGCTGCAGTGAACACGAGGGTGTAGATACCTCTTCAGGATATGATTTCATTTCCTTTGGATATATGCCCAAAAGTGGGATTCCTGGATCATACAGTAGTCTCATTTTTAATCTTTTGAGGGTCCTATACATGTTTTCCATAGTGGTTTTACCAATTACATTCTCATCAGCAAAACACAGATTCCCTTTTCTCCCCATCACTGCTGAAACTTACTATCTCTTGGCTGTTTGATAATCATTTGAACAGCTGATATCTTTTTGGGGTTTTGATTTCTATTTCCTTGATGATTGCTGATGTTGAGCACCCTATGGCCCCATTCCTCATCAGTTCTCTCCTAGACAGACAGAATCTTCTGAATTGGTCTTTAATGCTTCCATTTTTGTGCTACTGTGACCCATGGTTTACATGGAAGAGAGATATTTTCTAAAATTCAATAAGTTGATTTTTTTTTTTAAATACAAAATTAGATATTACTTCCCAGATACAAACCTTAAGCTCAAAATGGTCACTCATTTTAACAAAAATAGCATCTGGTCTCTCCACATGATCTCCAAGTCCTGTCTGGTCTTGCCCTGACCACTTACAACTCCTCTCTGCACCACATCCTCCAGCCTAACTTGTGTGCATTTTATTCTTCAAGTATTACAGGCTCTTTCCCAACCTGAGCATATAGTCTCTGCTATTCTACTGACAGAAAGCTCTTTTGTATTCACTTTACATGGCTCATTCCTTCTCATAATTTAATTCTCAGTACAAAAATCTCCTTCTTGGAGAGTTGTTGCATGACCTTACCTGATTATTTTACTTAAGTAATGCTACATTTTTACCTTATCCTTATCCTAGATTATTTATTTACTGTACATACAATTTATGTCATTTGTAATTATTTTTCTCATTAAATTTTTTCCTGTTTATACTTTCAACTATTCAGTTCTTATCATTAAGATACACTAACATTTCCAATTGCTTGTTTCTGTTAATAGCATTATCTTTGTAATCATCTAGGTACAAAATGTGAAGAGTCCTTTTCTCATTTATCTTCTTCAATTTTCATACACACTCAATGCATCACATTTTCTTGATTGCATTTCTTACTTATCCTGCCTTCTTCTCTTAATCCATGCTGTCATATCCCTAGTTCAGATCCCTATACTATCCCTCCTGAATGATGATGTGGTTTCAGAAAAAGAAAATATTTTTACTAGGCTTTATAAATAATACTTAAATTGCTATTAAATGAGAATTTGGGGGATACAGGGGAAAATGAGTTTCCTAATACTTTATTATTATATGTACTTTAACTACGAATTAAAATATTTATTTTTAGATTACATACAATTTTTTGTTTTCATAAAACATACTGTATTCTTAATAGCGGATTTTAAGAAATATAAAATTTACAGGAGATTTTGATAGTAAGTGTTTATGTGGCACAATATACAGCATTTCATTAAAAAAAGTAACTGTTGGGGCACTGGGTGGCTCAGTGTGTTGAGTATGTGACTCTTGGTTTCAGCTCAGGTGATAATATCATGGGTCCTGAGATTGAGTGGAGAAGTCCAGCTCCTTGTTCACGGGGGAATCTGCTTGAAAATTCTCTTCCTCTGCCCCTCCCCCCCCCCACTCACACATGTGCACCTCTCCCTTTCTCACTCTCTAAAATAAATGAAAATATCTTTAAAAATATGTGACTGTTATACATCATCCTCCTTGGTCTTACAGCAACCACGTCTATTTTCTCCCATAGCCCTTAGTATTTGGAACTTTTGTCCCTCCCATTCAACTACGAATTTCTTCTGTACCCTCATCCAGATCCTCTCCATATCGCATCAACCATAAAAACAGGGCCAGCTACATAATTTCCCACACCCAGTGCAAAATGAAAATGAGGACTCTTTTTCCAAAGCAGAGAATAAACTTTCCTTTCTTTCCTGGTTTCTCTCTAGTCCTTTCATGGTATTTTCCTATTGTTATTTAATAATATACTGCCATTGGCACAGAACTGATACTGTACTTGACATCAGCAGAGCCAATGCAGACCCTTGATAGAGGCTCAGAAACATTTTATCCACTCACTGTTCAGTACAACGGCCACAAGCCAACTTTTTTCCTTCTCACACCCTGGGCAGTAGCTGAACAGGAGCAGAGGAGTGGACAGCCAGAAACCTGTACTAGGGAGGAATTTTTTAAAATATGAAAACAAAATATAGAATTTTTCAAACATAAGAAAACCACAATACTCATCAGTAGCAGATCTGAGCTACAAGATAAGTGAATTCTTTCAGACCAAAGGAAAGTGACGCCAGATGGAAATATAGTCAAAACAAAAGAATAAAGAGACCTGAAATGGTACTATGTGGGTAAATACATAAGATTGTTTTATTATTATTATTATATCTTTTTTAGATAATTGAGCTATACAGAAATTTTAAGAAGGTGTTGTGCTATTATAACATATATATGACCAAAGTGATGTCAATAATAGCATGAGAATGAGAAGGGGAGAAAACAAGAATATTATTTTAAGTTTCCTTTACTATACAATACATGAAATGGTATAATGCTACATATAATAGCCTGTGATAAGGTAAAGATATAGAAGGTATTATAAACTCTAAAATAACCACTAGAATAAAACAAACTTAATTCAACTGTAAAGGAGATAAAATGGAATCATAAAAAAATACTCATTCTGAAGCAAGGCAGAATAAGAAAAAATTATAACAAAGATGAACTACACAGAAAAAATATTGAGATAGATTTTAACCTAGTCATGGTTTTAACCACATATAAGTAAGTGGTTTAAACATTCCAACTAAAAATCAGCGAATGTCATATTGGATTAAAATGCAAGATGTTAACACTATGCTGCCCATAAGAAATACACATTCAATATAAAGATACACATAGGTTAAAATTAAAAGAATGGAAAAAGAAATTTTGTGCAAATACTAAATAAAGAAAGCTGTGTTTCTCAAGAGAAAAAGAGATGAATGAAGCATGTTTTGATAACAAATTACTAGCCATGGGACACTGAGTTAGTTTGAAGTTTAACTTTCTCACAGTGATCTCATCTGTACACTGAAGTCATAATGCTTACTCCACAGAATAGTCACAAGCCTTAAATAATATATGTGAAGACATTTTGAAAGTTATAAAGTGCATACAAGTACAAGACAAGATGGGAGAGGCTGACATCTCTGTACTGGCTTAGAGGCCATTGAAAAGCCCAAGTAGAAGAGGAGGAAGTGATTGATAGTAACAAACGAGAGGATTTGATGGATGTACCCATCATTTCGGGGACAGTGGAGATCAAATGCGATGGTTAATTAGATGGGCAAAAGTCATAGAAGAAAGAGCTAAAAATAACAAAACTTTTAACCCATATGACTAGGCAAAAGATGATAGTAGCAGAGCCAGGAGACACTGAAAGGATCTCCATTTTGAACATTAGAGCAGCGTACACAGGAGATGTCTAGAAGAAAAGACTAGGTTGGAGTCCAGGAGAGTAATGATAGGCAGACTCTTAAACTTTCTACATCCCCACCCCCAATTTCCTGCCCTAATCCCTGGGACTATGAATATGATGAGATATTATGCTGTAGGTCCATTATATTTCATGGCAAAAGGATATCAAATATTTAATTTCAGTCCCCATTAGTTAACTTTAAGTTAATCAGAAGAAGATTGGAGGGGATATTAATCTAATCACATGAGCCTTTAAAAGCAGAGTTTTTTTTTCCTGACTTATTACAGAAAGAAAAGTTATGGAGTTTTGAAGCATTAAAAGAACTATATGCACTGTTGCTGGCTTGTTGATGGAAGGGGCCAAGCATAAACCTGGAGTATGGTCTCTAGCAATTGAGAACAATCAGCAGCCAAAAGCTAAGGACAGAAAATTTCATCGGAAAACCACAAAGGAACTGGATTCTTCTAACCACCTGAATGAGCTTGGTAGAGATATATATATATTTTTTTTTCTGTGAGACTTGAGATGACATTCCAGTCCAACCAACATCTTGATTTCAGTCTCTTTCATCCTAAACAGAGAGCCTAGTTACCATGATTCTTGACTTGCATAACTGTGAGATAACAAATGGATGTTGTTTGAAAAGGAAGAAGGTAGTGGAAAAGAAGGAGGAAAGTTTTAGTTGCTACATTCATCTTGGACGGGTAATTCTCAAAACAAAGAATATCACTAGGGGTAAAGAAGGCATTTGGTAATGTTGAAGGGGTTAACATATCAAGTGAACATAGCAGTTCTAAATGTTTATTCCTCTAATAACAAAACTTTGAAACACACAAAGCAATACCTAACTGATAGAACTGCAAGGGGAACTAGACAAATTCACAATTATAGTCGGAGAGTTTAATGCCACTCTCAATGATTGAGAGAATAAGTAGAGAGGAAATCAGTAAAGATGTAAAGACACTATCATTCAACTTCATCTAATTGACATTTATAGACTTCTCAACCCAAAGCTAGCTGAATACAAGCTCTTTTGAAGTGCATAGGGAACATTTATCAAGATCATAAAACAAACTTCAACAAATTAAAAGGCGTCAAGTCATACAAATTATATTATCTGTTCTTGTGGAATTAAATTTAAACACAAAAACAGAAAGACCTCTCAGAAACTGCCAAACATTTGGAAGCTAAATAACAAACTTCTTAATAACCTATGGATCAAAGAAGTTATAAAAAGTGAAATTAAAAATATATTTTGAAGTGAACTAAAAGGAAAACAGAACATATAAAAATTATAAAATCCTGCTAAAGTAGTACTGAATGGAAATTTTTAATATCAAATGTCCATATTA
This sequence comes from Mustela nigripes, assembly GCF_022355385.1. Taxonomy (NCBI): domain Eukaryota; kingdom Metazoa; phylum Chordata; class Mammalia; order Carnivora; family Mustelidae; genus Mustela; species Mustela nigripes. The sequence continues at coordinate 46,562,267 of NC_081563.1, read as the reverse complement.
GAAAAGAAGAAAGGACTCAAACCAATGACTTCCACTGTACCATAAGAAACTAGAAAAGAATCAATTGAGTAAACTCAGAATAAAGACAAGAAGGAAAAGAATGACAAAAATAAATAAAATCAAAAAGCATAAAGAAAAATCAATAAATTTAAAAACTGGTTCTTGGGGGAAAAAATGGTAAGCCCTTAGATTGATCATAGAAAATAAAAGAGAAGACAACAATATCCCAATATCAGGAATGAAAGAAGTGGCCTTTTACAGGTATTATAGATTTTACAGATATTAAGAGAATAACACAACTATATTATGAAGTATTATAAGCCAATAAATGGACAAACTAGATACAATGGACATTCCTTGAAAACACAAATTATCTACCAAAGCACACTGAAGAAGAAATAGGTAACCTGGATAGCCCTGTACATATCAAAACTGTTTAATTTATCTTTAAAAACACTCTCAAAATAATATTCCAAGAACAAATGAGTACTATAGTGAGTTCTACAAAACTTCTAGGAAGAGATATTATTAATTTAAAAAAACTCTTTCTGAAAATTAAAAAAAATATATGAAAGGTTATTTTTAATTTATTCTATGAGGCTAAAACTATCCTTATTATAAAACCAGACAAAATCATTACAAGTAAAGGAAAAAGAAAAAGATGCTTCTCAATATCATTAGTCGTTAAGGAAATGTAAATTAAGACTACAATGATATACTACTACCTACCTCTGAGAATGGCTAAAATTAGAAGCCTGAAAACACCAAACATTGGCAAAGAAAGGGAGAAACCAAACCTTTCATGCACTTCAGATGAAACCAGGCACTTTCAGGGTGGTATAGCTGTAGATCTCTCATGCACTTTGAATAGGAATGCAAAATGATTCAACTACTTTGGAAAGCAGTCTAGCCCTTTAAAACAAAGTTAGCCACAATATAATCCAGCTATCCCACTCCAAAGAATTTGTTGAGGAGAAAGTGTATGTCAATGCAAAGACCTGTACACAGATTTCTATAGCACCTTTGTTCATTACACTCCAAAAATCAAAACAACTAAAATGTCTACCAATAAGTAAATGAATAAATAAATTGTGGTATATCTATGTAATGGAATACTTCTGAACATTAACTTTAAAAAAATTATTCTTACTGAAGAACTCAGACCAAAAAAAAAAAAAAAAAAGAGTACCTTCTGTATGACAACAGGTACATAAAATTATAGGAATGCAACTAATCTATATGGACAGAAATCCATTGGTAATTACATAGGGATGGGAATAGAGTGGGCAGGGAAAAGCTGTAAAGTGCCTAAGGAAGTTTTGGATTATAATGTTTACCTGACATTTCATGGTAGACTGAGCAGACATAAGGAACATAACAGATATGTTCACTATCTTGATATTTGTGATGTTTTCATAAGTGTACCTACACAAAAATGTAGCAAATAGTATATTTGAAATATATACAGTTGATTTTTATGTCAATTATACCTCAATAAAAAGTAATGGAGCATAAAATATAAAAAATACAATTTTTTTGCCTTTCAAATGGTCAGTTCTTTTTGAAGGAGTGAAACTGAAATGTAGGAATTAAAAGCTACCAGTTCAACATACCTTTCATACTATCTTTCCCATTTGTTTCTTACATCAGAAAGTGTTAACTTACATAATTTCATTCATACCAGTTTCCCATAGAACATTTCCTTCCTTCTGTTGATTCTGTTAGGAAATAGGAAATCCATACATCCACAGTATTTGTACTATAGTTTCATTTTTGGACCAGAATCTGCAGCAAACTATAGGTAAGGAAAATACTGACTGTCCAAGTCAGAGAACTAAGTTAATCTGCATTTTTTTCCTTCAAAGTTCTTGCAGTCATCATGAGGTAATTGGAAAATTACACAGTCTCAATTAATTTCAAATTAAGATCTTTAGATGACAAGCAGATTCTTTCAATAGAGTATCCAGCTGGGATAACATTTTCTTAGCATTATTAGTTATAATCGCTTTATCATTTTGATTGAGATTGTGACTTCTTAGTTGTAATCTTCCTTCCAAAGGAAGCTCATGGTTCTCCCGGGAAGGCTGGAGTCACATGAGAAAGAATGGGGAGGCCTTGCAAGAGGGAGCCATAATGTGATTCCTATTTCCACAAATGAGCCCATGAGAACTTCAGTTATTGACAACTTAGTGTTTAGTAGTGCTGCTCTTAATTTTCAAACACTAACATGGTGCACTTAAAAATATGTAGGAGACAATAATCTCATTTAGTTGTTTTGGGATTTAATTTTCTAAAATTAAATTGGAATCAAACTAGCAAATGCATTTTTAATCTTGGAACTTCCAACTTGATTTATAACATTGTAAAATTTTATTTATGCAGATGATCCTAATAAAAAATATTTTAACAGTTGTAAGTGTATGGTTTTGGTACAGAATTGCATCATTTATATTTATTCATCTTTATTAAACCAAAATTATTATGAGCCCACATTGTGTCAGGTACCATACTGAGCATATTAAAGTATCCAATAAATCATTGTTGAATGGAAAAATAAATGAGTGAAGTCTTGTACTCTTACAGATTTGATGATATGTGTGTTTATAATAAGAGAAATTGCTTTTACTGCCCTTCAGTGGGGATTATTTTATAATGATGCACATATCTTTAATAATGAATTATATTTCTATTGTTTTTAACTTCATTTACCCAGTGTTTTTTTTTTTTTAATGTGAACTCACTATAAAAAAAGATTCAGGTGACATTTTGCTAAGGAACGTGTTTATTTTGATGGTGTGCAATTAAATTATTAAGAATATTTTAATTATGTTTAGTGATAAGTAATTCGGATATCATAGGCTATTTTAATGTTATAATGATGTTTTTCATCTGCTCAGTCTACCATGAAATGTCAGGTAGACATTATAACCAAGCATTTCATCTTTCAATTCTTATAATTATTTAGGCTGAATTTTGCTTGAGTTGTTCCTGACTTTCTCTGTGCTTATCATTCAGATCAAGAAGATTATAATTTCATTTATATTTAATAGTAAGTCTTCCACTCTCTAGTCTGAACATATTGACCTCAATTATTTTTACAAATCAGATTAGCCTTGTTGGCTTCAATCTTTTAGTTATTATGAAACATAAAAAGGGACTATATTCTAAGCAGCTGTCTTCCAAGTGGCAGTAATCGGCAGGACTAGTGTGTTGGGAGAGAGAAATATATTTTTTCCCAGTGAGATTTAAAGTTTGGGTTATAGGATTAAGCTCATCTACTTCACCAGCCTGGCTAAGGGAATGGAGAGTGGTCTCCATCCTTCCCCTAAAGTAAAATAGCTCTCTTCAGGACTAATCAAAGTGGTAAAATAAGAACTTAAATGCTCCCCAAATCCCCATCTTTGTATCCCAATAGAAACTCTGTGGTGAATAATGATATAAACATCAAATTGCATTAGCCGACTACCACAGCACACCAGAGATACTTCCTCCATCTTCTCCCAATATTGAAAGATTCCTTCTGGGGTGCCTGGGTACATCAGTCATTAAGCAGCTGCCTTCAGCTCAGGTCATGATCCTGGGGTCCTGGGATGGAGCCCCATGTGTTGGGCTACCTGCTCAGCAGGAAACCTGCTTCTCCCTCTCCCACTCCCCCTGCATGTGTTCCCTATCTTACTGTCTCTCTCTGTCAAATAAATAATTAAAATCTTAAAAAAAAAAAGAAAGAAAGAAAGAAAAAAAGATTGATTCCTTTTTTTCTAGTTGGAAGTCAAATGACCCAACCATGTACATAAAGTTTAATGTGAACTCTCTGCAACAAGTACTCATCTTGTATGTAACAGAATACATGTAAAGTAATAATCAGAATGTCTCTCTCTTTTTCCTAAAGCTATCACACATTTCAGAATAAATATGAAGTAAATATGTGCAACACTTTTATTTCTGTTTACATTTTATTTTTTATTTTTATTTATTTTAATATTATATTAGATTAATATTTTTATTAATTCTATATTAATATATTATATATTGTAATATAATTAATTATATACTAATAGAATACAATTGATAATATAATATATTATTATTCGGTATATTGTATTTTATTTATATTATTTTTATTTATTTATTTTAGAGAGAGAGGTTTCTGAGGAGGGTTGGGGGGAGCAGCAGAAGGAGAAAAAGAGAGAGTAAGGGGCATACTCATCTATAAACAGGGGGCCCGACATGGAGCTCGATCTCAGGACTCTGAGATCATGACTTCACCAGAAACCAAGAGTTTGACCCTTAAATGGCTGAGCCACCTAGGCGGCCCAATTTTGTCTACTTCTTTAACTCAGATCTTCCCTCTGTAGTGTGGGATCAGAATTTGCTTTCTAAATGAATTATGTATAGATTCTGTAAGTAACCAAATAAAAGGCAAGATTTGAGGTTAGTTACTTGAGGATCATTTACTATGTATCCTTTACTAAGTCAGGCATAACAAGGGGCATCAAAACATCTCAGATATTTCAGTGGTATAATGGATAAAGAGTAAAGGTTCGTTGCCTTTTTTCATTTTTATGATGTATGTATATATTTATAAGCAAGCATTTCTAAAGTAGCAGCTTTCAATTTGTTTCATTGGGTGTTAGTCTATAATTGTGTACCTATCCTTGTATGATGCAGAAATTAAGGCATTATTTATGATTGCCTACTGAAGCAACGATTTTCAAAATTCCCTATCCTATTACCCTTTTAAAGAACCTACATGTTTGCCATTTCTGATGTTCTGTGACCTTACAACAAAATAATTGGACTAATAGTTCCATCTATGTGAACAATGACAGCCTGGCTGTGATATCTGATTAAATTCACACTGGTTTGAGTCTCAAAAGGGACCCAAATGCTTCAGGATTCCCATTCATAGTTCTGCAATATCTTCTGGCATAAGAAATGGATGTGGTACATAGAAGTGCCTCATACTACATCATTTACCCTTGCCAAACCTAAAGTTTTTAACTTCTAAACTACTTTTATCATCTTTGAAAATTAAAATAAATAAACATATATTTACTGTTCTCTGAGGACAGCTACAAAATGGTTAGGTCACTCTCATATTTCTTAGATTTAAATTTTTTTATTTATTAATTTTTTAAATTTAAATTCAAGTTAGTTAACATTAGTGTAGAATTGATTTAAGGGATATAATTTAGTGATTCATTACTTAACATATAAACCCAATACCTCACTCTTTTTTAAGTTTAACAAAATTTTGCATACTTAACCTGAACCCAATTTCTACCAATTCATGATACTCTTATATCAGCACTCTATTCATTACACTTCCTTTTTCCCTTTATTTCCCTGTATTACATTTTTGAGATGTGTTATTATTATCTATATCTACCAACTCTATGCTAACTCTACATAATCTCTTATTTTGTTATAAACAGGGAAAACCCAAAAAGGCAAAGGGTGATGACGTCCACCCAGCACTGTCTAGAACTGTGAGTACTGGGATTCAAGGATAATGGCCAAACAACCTCGATATAGTCTGCAGTGATATAAACATTAAATTTAGGACATGCCACTTAAAATTTGAATCATCTATTGCACCACTTGTTATGAAGTTGTCATCCCCAAAATGAATTCTAATTTATTTTATTAAGCTTACCAAATAATACGTCCGCAAGGACCGAATGTGTTGCCTAAAGAATGGGTCTATTTGCTTTGGGAATTTTCTTCTCAGAGTAAAATAATAAGCTGGCCTTCTTATCGTAATTAACTTTTCATGCAGCAGTTCTTCCAAGTCAAGCATTTTGGTCCCCTCTACAGTTGTATTTCTTCTTGTGAATTAGTAAGTTGGTATTATGGAGTTTTTCTTCCCACTGCTTTTTCTACAGACAGACCTATTTCATAAAGGAAGAGCAGAAGTTGGATGTTGGGAGAGAGGGAAAGTTGGGGAGAACAAAGTCGTCCTGAGCCAAACTCACATGATTTCCAACAAAGGGATGGTAACTCATTTCTTCATTTCAGACTTCTAAAGTTAGAATAGGGCAGAGACTCTGAAGAGCCTTTGAAAGCTACAAATTTATAGCTTTAAGGGAAGTATAATTAAGAAGTTCTCAGTCCAGGTTCTTTAACTACTAGAAGAGAAGCACAGGAAGCAGCAGAGTGAGGAATTTAGTAGATAAGGATTATTTGGTAAAGAGAAAACTGGTGAGGTGCAAATCATTAGGGAACTGGAAGTTATAAAGTGAGTTCATCAGAGCCCCTGGAGGAACGCTGATAAACCTGGTCATGACTGGGGATGGCCCAATAGAATGGCTTTATACTGTGATTGTCACATTCATGTGTTCATTCATGATTATCTTGGAGCCCATCTGTATCCACAATTGATTCCACTGACATAAAGTACTATTATCTGTACTCCTATAAGATTATTATGAGTTATTCAAGCTACATCCACTCTTTTATTGATTATACTGTCAGATCTGGTCCTTACACAAAGGTAAATGGTAGAAACTCTAGCTAGTGTTGGCTGTCAGTCAGTTGATCTTTTTTCTATCAAGAACTTCTAAAATGCAGTATTCTTTGCATGTCTTTTCCATTTGAATTTCAATAAAATTAACTTCTTATCCACCAGTTGCCTATGCAAGAATATTTTCAGTTATATCTGACTGTTTTTTCTCTCCTTTCACACATTCACTTGAGCAGTAGCTCTTCATTTTCCGATCTCCAAAAACATCTCCAAACCTATTTCTTCATAAATAAAATCCTATGTAACTACTTACATATCTCTAACTCTAATTTCTTATAATCTATTTCCATAGTATGGACAGTGTTACCTTTGCCTGGTAACTAAAAGTGTGCCTTGGTTACTTGGGATCACTTTAATAGGGTCAGGAATTTGTACTGTCTGCTACCTGAGAACTCTGAAAACCAAGAGAAACAAAACCTTACACTCATCAAATGGTTCCTGAACTTTTGTCACTTTCCCCCCATCACCATGGTTTTGAGCACTGAACTATCTCATGCAAACAGTGGAAAAATATTAATTGAAAATCCAAATTATTGTTGATGTGTTTCTTTGATTTTGTTATTAATTGGTTTATATAGTTGGCTGCTCCCATGTTGGGGGCATAGATATTTAAAATTGTTAAATCTTCTTGTTGGACAGACCATTTGAGTATGATATAGTGTCCTTCCTCATCTCTTATTATAGTCTTTAGCTT
>NC_081563.1:46525775-46554650 GCF_022355385.1 Mustela nigripes | reverse complement strand
TTGGTCTCGGCTGGATTTCTTGTTGATCTTCTGGGGGAGGGGCCTGTTGTAGTGATTCTCAAGTGTCTTTGCCCCAGGCGGAATCGCACCGCCCTTACCCGGGGCCGGGGTGAGTAATCCGCTTGGGTTTGCTTTCAGGAGCTTTTGTTCCCTGAGCGCTTTCTGTAGAGTTCCAGAGGACGGGAATACAAATGGCGGCCTCCTGGTCTCCGGCCCGGAGGAGCCGAGAGCCCAGGGCCGCACTCCTCAGTGCGCGCCCAGAGAACCGCGCCCAGTTACTCCCGTCTGCCTGACCTCCGGCCGCGCTCCGAGCTCACCGAGCCTGCGACCTGTTCAAGGTAACACAGAGCTGCGAGTTTACTGTCAGCTCTGTCTCTGTAGCCGGCTTTCCCGTTCCAATACCCGCAAGCTCTGCGACACTCAGACACCCCTGATCCTTCTGTGACCCAAATTAATTCCAAGTTACAACTATGCTCATATACCACTTACTATGTTTAAAATTGAAAAATTTAAACATTTTATGTTATATATTTCCAAGCAAATGGAGAAATTATGGTCACATACACTCCTGATAAAACTAAAACACTTTTATATGCATCGTGGAGAACAATTTAACAGTATTAACTTTTAAGTGTATTTATACTATGACCATCAATCTTGGTATCTCCCCAGAAGAAATACATGAACAAGTGAACAGGAGGCACATAAAAAGGTACTCATTGAGGGACGCCTGGGTGGCTCAGTTGGTAAAGCGGCTGCCTTCAGCTCAGGTCATGATCCCAGCCTTCTGGGATTGAGTCCCACATCAGGCTCCTTGATCCACAGGGAGCCTGCTTCTCCCTCTGCCACTCTGTCTTCCTGTGCTCTCTCTCTCTCTTACTTTCTGACAAGTAAATAAATAAAATCTTTAAAAAAAAGGTGCTCATTAAAGAATGAGTTATAATAACTGAAAATTGGAAAAAAACCTAAGTGGTAACAAACAGTATGATAATTCATGTTACTTTATTATATTGAATTCAAAGTGCAACAAACAGAAGAGGAGTCAAGATGGTGGAAAAGTAGGAGGCTGAGACGACATCAGGTAGCAGGAGATCAGCTAGATAGCTTATCTAACCATTGCAAACACCTACAAATCCAATGGGAAATCGAAGAGAAGAAGAGTAACAATTCTAGAAACAGAAAACCGATCACTTTCTGAAAGGTAGGACCTGCGGAGAAGTGAATCCAAAGTGACAGGAAGATAGACTGTGGGAGGAGGGGCCAGCTCCTGGCAAGTGGCAGAGCAATGGAGCACAAAATCAGGACTTTTAAAAGTTTGCTCCATGGAGGGACATCGCTTCAGAGGCTAAACCAGGGGGAAGCCCACGCGGAGTCAGCATAACCCCAGGTCCAGAGGTGTCTGAGTATCACAGAGCTCGCAGGTATTAGAGTGGGGAAGCCGGATACAGCGACAAAGCTGAGGAGTGAGCTCTCAGCTCGGGGTTACCTTGAACCAGTCACAGGCTGGGTGAGCTTAAATCACAGCTGAAGGCCACGGAGATGGAAAAGACAGGGCGCTTTTCTCAAAGTGCAAGCGATTGAGCGCTTTCCTCCAAGCATGACCAGAGGCCAGGGAGACAGGGGAGGTTGGGTGCTTTTCTCTGAGGGTGCACTGGGGAGCGGGACCCTGAGCTCTCGGCTCCTCTGGGCCGGAGATTGGGAAACCTCCATCATCATTCCCGTCCTCTGGAACTCTACGGAAAGCGCTCAGGGAACAAAAGCTCCTGAAAGCAAACCCAAGCGGATTACTTAGCCTGACCCCTGGTAAGGGCAGTGCAATTAGGGGCAAAGACACTTGAGAATCACTACAAAAGGCCCCTCCCCCAGAAGATCAACAAGAAACCCAGCCAAGTCCAACTATACTCACCAAGGAGAACAGCGAATTCCAGAGGAGGAGAAAGTAAACCTTATCTGGACAAAATAACAAGGCAGAAAAACTCACCAAAAAAAAAAAAAAAAAAAGAACAAGAGGCAGTACCGAATCTGGGGACCTAATCAATACAGACACTGGTAATATGACAGATCTAGAGTTCAGAATGATGATTCTCAAGGTTCTAGCCAGGCTCGGAAAAGGCATAGAAGATATTGGAGAAACCCTCTCCAGAGAGATAAAAGCCCTTTCTGGAGATATAAAAGAACTAAAATCTAATCAAGTTGAAAGAAAAAAAGCTATTAATGAGGTGCAATAAAAGATGGAAGCTCTTATTGCTAGGCTAAATGAGGCAGAAGAAAGATTTAGTGAAATAGAAGACCAAATTACAGAGAATAAATAAGCTGAGCAAAAGAGAGACAAATACTGGACCACGAAGAGAGAATTTGAGAGATAAGTGACACAATAAGATGACACAACATTAGAATAATTGGGATTCCAGAAGAAGAAGAAAGAGGAGAGCAGAAGGTATATTGGAGAGAATTATTGTAGAGAATTTACCTAATATGGTAAAGGGAACAAACATAAAAATCCAGGAGATGGTAAGAATGCCCCTCAGAATCATAAAAATAGGTCCACTCCTTGTCACCTGATAGTAAAATTTACAAGTCTTAGTGACAAAGAGAAATTCCTGACAACAGCCCTGGAAAAGAAGTCTATAACATGCAAGGGTAAAAACATTAGATTGGCAGTGGACCTATCCACAGAGACGTGGCAGGCCAGAAAGAACTGGCATGATATATTCAGATAAATAAATGAGAAAAACATGCAGCCAAGAATACTATATCCAGCAAGGCTATCATTGAAAATAGAAGGAGAGATAAAAAGCTTCCAGGACAAACAAAAACTGAAAGAATTTGCAAACACCAAACCAGCTCTACAGGAAATACTGAAAGTTGTCCTCTAAGCAAAGAGAGACCTAAAAGTAGTAGATCAGAAAGAAAGAGACAATATACAGTAACAGTCACCTTACAAGCAATACAATGGCACTAAATTCATATCTCTCAATAGTTACCCTAAATGTTAATGGGCTAAATGCCCCAATCAAAAGACACAGGGTATCAGAATGGATAAAAAAAGAATACCGATCAATATGCTGCCTACAAGAAACTCATTTTAGACCCAAAGACACCTCCAGATTTAAAGTGAGTGGGTGAAAAAGAATTTACCATGCTAATGGACATCAGAAAGCAAGATTGGCAATCCTTGTATCAGATCAATTAGATTTTAAGCCAAAGACTATAATAAGAGATGAGGAAGGACATATATCATATTCAAAGGGTCTGTCCAACAAAAAGACCTAACAATTTTAAATATCTATGCCCCTAACATGGGAGCAGCCAACTATATAAACCAATTAATAACAAAATCAAAGAAATACATTGACAACAATACAAAAATAGTAGGGGACTTTAACACTCCCCTCACTGAAATGGACAGATCATCCAAGCAAAAGATCAACAAGGAAATAAAGGCCTAAAATGACACACTGGACCAGATGGACATCACAGATATATTCAGAACATTCTATCCCAAAGCAACAGAATAAACATTCTCCTCTACTGGACATGAAACATTCTCCAGAATCGATCACATCCTGAGTCATAAATCAGGTCTCAAGTGGTATCAAAATATTGGGATCATTCCCTGCATATTTTCAGCCCACAATGCTCTGAAGCTAGAAATCAATCGCAAGAGGAAATTTGGAAAGAACCCAAATACATGGAGACTAACCAGCATCCTTCTAAAAAATGAATGGGCCAGCCAGAAAATTAAAGAAGAATTGAAAAAATTCATGGAAACAAATGATAATGAAAACACAGTGGTTCAAAATCTGTGGGACACAACAAAGGCAGTCTTGAGAGGAAAATATATAGTGGTACAAATCTTTCTCAAGAAAGAAGAAAGGTCTCTAACCCACACCTAAAGGAGCTGGAGAAAGAACAAGAAAGAAACCCTAAACTCAGGGTTTAGGAGAAGAGAAATCATAAAGATGAGAGCAGAAATCAATGAAATAGAAACTAAAAAAAACCCAATAGAACAAATCAACGAAACTAGGAGCTGGTTCTTTGAAAGAATTAATAAGATTGACAAACCCCTGGCCAGACCTATCGAAAAGAAAAGAGAAAGGACCCAAATAAATAAAATCGTGAATGAAAGAGAAGAGATCACAACCAACATCAAAGAAATACAAACAATTATAAGAACATACTATGAGCAACTCTATGCCAACAAATTCCACAATCTGAAAGAAATGGATACATTTCTAGAGACATATACACTACCACAACTGAACCAGGAAGAAATAGAAAACCTAAACAGACCCTAACCAGTAAGAAGATAGAAACAGTCATCAAAAATCTCCAAACAAACAAAATCCCAGGGCCAGATGGCTTCCCAGGGGAATTCTACCAAACATCTAAAGAAGAATTAATTCCTATTCTCCTAAAACTGTTCCAAAAAATAGAAACGGAAGGAACACTTCCAAACTCATTTTATGAGGCCAGCATCACCTTGATCCCAAAACTAGACAAGATCCCATCAAAAAAGAGAATTAGAGACCAATATCCTTGATGAACACAGATGCGAAAATTCTCACCAAAATACTGGCCAATAGGATCCAACAGTACATTAAAAGGATTATTCACCACAACCAAGTGGGATTTATTCCAGGGCTGCAAGTTTGGTTCAACATCTGCAAATCAGTCAGTGTGATACAACACATCAATAAAAGAAAGAACAAGAACCATATGATACTCTCAACAGATGCTGAAAAAGCATTTGACAAAGTACAGCATCCCTTCCTGATCAAAACCCTTCAAAGTGTAGGGATAGAGGGCACAGACCTCAATATTATCAAAGCCAACTATGAAAAACCCACCGCAAATATCATTCTCAATGGAGAAAAACTGAAAGCTTTTCTGCTAAGATCAGGAACACAGCAAGGATGTCCGTTATCACCAATGCTATTCAACATAGTACTAGAAGTCCTAGCCTCAGCAATCAGACAACAAAAGGAAATTAAAGGCATCCAAATCGGCAAAGAAGAAGTCAAACTATCACTCTTTGCAAATGATATGATACTATATGTGGAAAACCCAAAAGGCTCCACTCAAAAACTGCTAGAACTTGTACAGGAATTCAGTAAAGTGTCAGGATATAAAGTCAATGCACAGAAATCAATTGCATTTCTTTGTACCAACAAGACAGAAGATAAATTAAGGAGTCAATCCCATTTACAATTGCACCCAAAACCATAAGATACCTAGGAATAAACCTAAGGAAAGAGGCAAACAAACTTTACTCAGAAAACTATAAAGTACTCATGAAAGAAATTGAGGAAGACACAAAGAAATGGAAAATTGTTCCATGCTCATGGATTGGAAGAACAAATATTGTGAAATGTTTATTCGACCTAAAGCAATCTACACATTTAATGCAATCCCTATCAATATAGCATCCATTTTTTTCAAAAAAAATGAAACAAACAATCCTAAAACTTATATGGAACCAGAAAAGACCTCGAATAGCCAAAGGAGTATTGAAAAAGAAAGCCAAAGTTGGTGGCATCACAATTCTGGACTTCAAGCTCTATTACAAAGCTGTCATCATCAAGACAGTATGGTATTGGTACAAAAAAAGACATATAGATCAATGGAACAGAATAGAGAGCCCAGAAATAGACCCTCAACTCTATGGTCAACTAATCTTTCCATTGGAAAGAATGTCCAATGGAAAAAAGACAGCCTCTTCAACAAATGGTGCTGGGAAAATTGGACAGCCACATGCAGAAAAATGAAATTGGACTATTTCCTTATAACACACATGAAAATAGGCTCAAAATGGATGAAGGACCTCAATGTGAGAAAGGAATCCATCAAAATCTTTGAGGAGAACACAGGCAGCAACCTATTCAACCTCAGCCACAGCAACTTCTTCCTAGGAACATTGCCAAAGACAACAGAAGTAAGGGCAAAAATGAACTATTGGGATTTCATCAAGATCAAAAGCTTTTGCACAGCAAGGGAAACAGTTAACCAAACCAAAAGAAAAGTGACAGAATGAGAGAAGATATTTGCAAACGACATATCAGATAAAGGGCTATTATCCAAAATCTATAAAGAGCTTAGCAAACTCAACACCCAAAGAACAAATAATCCAATCAAGAAATGGGCAGAGGACATGAACAGACATTTCTGCAAAGAAGACGTCCAGATGGCCAACAGAGACATGAAAACGTTCTCCACATCACTTGGCATCAGGGAAATACAAATCAAAACCACATTGAGATACTACCTCACACCAGTCAGAATGGCTAAAATTAACAAGTCAAGAAATGACAGATGCTGGTGAGGATGCAGAGAGAGGTGAACCCTCCTACACTGTTAGTGGGTATGCAAGCTAGTGCAACCACTCTGGAAAACAGTGTGGAGGTTCCTCAAAAAACTAGAAAAAATAGAGCTATCCTATGACCCAGTGAGTGCACTACTGGGTATATATCCTCAAGATACAAATGTGGTGCTCCGAAGGGGCATGCGCACCCAAATGTTTATAGCAGCAATGTCCACAAGAGCCAAACTGTGGAAAGAACCTAGATGTCCATCAACACATGAATGGATAAAGAAGAAGTGGTATATATACAATGGAATACTATGCAGCCATCAAATGAAATGATCTTGCCATTTTTGACAACTTGGAACTAGAGGGTATTATGCTTAGTGAAATAAGTCAGTAAGAGAAAGACACTATCACTTGATCTCCCTGATATGAGGAAGTGGAAATGCAATGTGGGGGGGTTGGTGGGTAGGAAAAGAAAAAAATGAAAGAAGATTGGATTGGGAGGGAGACAAACCATAAAAGACTCAATCTCAAAAAACAGACTAAGGGTTGCTGGGGGGAGGGGGGATGGCAGAGGGTGGTGGGGATATGGACATTGGGAAGGGTATGTGCTATGATGAGTGCTGTGAAATGTGTAAACCTGGTGATTCACAGACCTGTACCCCTGGGGATAAAAATAAATTATATGTTTATTAAAATAAATAAATAAATTTTTAAAAAGTGCAACAAACTGTAGTATAGCTTATTATTTTATGTATAATTAAAAAAAAACTTGAGTGTGAAAAAAATACCTTTAGTATAGTTTATTATGACTTTTGAATATGTTGTACCAGTCACACACTATTTACTTTGAAGCTTATTTCAACAATTATAAAAGATTTTCTACCCCTACCTACCAATCTGTACATATAAAGTTGTACTGTATGACATATGACAGTCAAACTTTATGTATTTCTCTGTAATATAGTTGATATTATCAACAAGTAGGTATATTCCTTTCTTCAGTCATGAAGAACATTTTGTTGTTGCTTTAGAAGAGGGTGTGAAATTTTCTCATGTACAGTGATAAATATTATACTGTAGAGAGAAAATAAATGCAAGAGTAATGAAATAAAGAGTATGATAAGAAAATCATCCATGTGACAATAAAATACACGTTATGTTTGAAGCAAAAAAATGCAGAACAGAAGCTTTAGGAAAACCATCTAGGTGATGGAGAGAATAAATGTACTATGTTTGTCCTAGAAAAAGAAATAAAAGAAATTAAAACAATGAGAAGATTGAAGATTATGGAAAATCTTTTGGGGGAAAAAAAGGCCTTAACTTCCTCAACAAAGATTGCAAATGAGATATATCCTACTGCATTAGGCAACCTTTCCATAGTACATCCAACAGTGGCAGGGTTGACTTTATACCAATGTCACAGTATATGGGTAAGTTAAAATAGAAAGGATATTTTGTTTTAATAATTTAATAATGCACAACAACTAAGGAAAAGTTCTTTTGTATCTCAAGACACATACCTTTCCCTTCTCCCTCTGCAGAAAGAGTTTTGAAAACTGATTTCAGCATCTATCATGAAGTGAGTTATAAATCATAGCCCAAATCTAAGGAGCTCATATAGACTACAAAAACTCAACAATGAATTTTTTTTTCTTTTATGGCATAGTGCATATACACATCAATAAGAATAAGATTTTTTAAGTTTTCTATTAAGAAGATTTGTGGGGGCTTATGATTTTGCATTTACTATGTATATAAAATATAACTATCTGTTTTATGAAACTAGAATTTTCATAAGTAATTTAACAATAAGGATATCATAATTTCCAAAAGACAAAAATAACCAAGTATGAAAATCAGAATGATTAATAGTACTCCCTCCTTTTTTTTTTTTTTTTGTATCATCTTAGCTTTAAACTCTAGCTAGTATTATGGGAATATATTATACTAGAGTGTTAGGAATATAAGTCCATTAGTATTCTCATTGTTTTAGACAAAACGGTGAGCTTAGTGATGCTTACTACCGAAAGCAACAGAAATCAGTAATTTAATTTAAATGAGATGTTTCAAATACTTGTTTCACTTAAAACATGAAAAATAAAATTTCAGTAAATCATATTTTCATTTATATAAGAGGATTTTCATTTCAAGAAAATTGTATTATAGAAGTTAGTTATTTAAAGAAAACTAACTTTTAGAATAAAATAGCATTAATGCATTAACTTCCACTGACTGAATTTTTTATAAAAATGGATGTTTAAGTGAAAATTTTATATCTCTTAAAGATTTTTAAGGAAAATCCCTTATTATATAATACAACTGACAATATGACAATTTGTACCAGTTTAGTTTTAGGCTTTTTGATTTCAAGGTTAAAAAGAAAAATGTGTCATTATTTACATTGTTATTGCTTTATCGTTTTACTCAGTGTCATAGCATTTTTTTAAAAATTGTGGTAAAATACATACTACATAAAAATTACCATATAAGCCTTTTTTTTTTAAGTGTACAGTTCTGTGTTAAGTAGATTCACATTATTGTACAACCAATCTCCAAAACATTTCATTTTGCAAAATTGAAACTTTGGACCCGTTTGTAAAAGAAAAGCCTCTCAACATTCTCAGAACACCTGACTTCACTAGATATGTGGGTTTTTCGCACACTAAGCAATTCTCCAATTCTCTGCAGACACCAAATGGGTGTCCTACAATTCAATTCAATTCTGACACTACCTGGAATTAGTGTCAGATTCCACAGGTTAAGGGCTCAATCTCTGAAGACTGCCCTCCTCCCCAAACCCGCCACTTCTGATGTCAGCCATTAAGTCCAGGTGGTCACCTATACTTCTGACTAACTGATATAAATCAAAGATCCCCATAACCCTTTTCTCTCAGTTTCACTAATTTACCAAAGCAGCTAACAAAACTCAGAAAACAGTTTACTCTTAGATTACCAGTTTATTGTAAAGACTACAACTCAATAAAAACCAGATGGAAGAGATACATAGGGAAAGATATGTGGGAAGGAATGCAGAGCCTCCATGCCATTTCTGGGCATACCACTCTCCCAGCACCAAATGCTCACCAACCTAAAAGCACTCCAAATCCCTTCCTTTAGAAATTCTTATGGAGTCTTCATACAGGGCATAACTGATTAAGTCATTTGTTAATTGAACTCCAACTCCAGATCCTTTTCTTTGCCTGGACACCAAGTGTGGGGATAAAAGTTCTAATCACATGGTTAATTCCCCTGGGAACTAGACCTTCACCCTGAGGGCTTTCCAACAGTCACCTTACTAACAAAAATTCAGAAGTGGTGAAAAGCAGTTATTACAAGTAACAAGAGACATTCCTTTCATCTTCCTCATTTTGCAACCCTTTTAGGAGGACAAAAGACAAGATATTATCATTAAAAAAATGGTCCATTGCTTTTATACCTTAGGAAATGACAAGGATTTTAGGAGCTGTGTGCTAGGAATGAGAAGAAGAACAAATATATTATTATTATTATAAATCACAGTTTTACACCATTAAAAAACAACTCTGTATTTCCCCTTCCCCAAGTCCCTGGCAATCATCACTCTACTTTCCGTTTTTATGAATTCGGCTACTCTACATACCTCAAGTAAGTGAACTCATATAGTATTGGTCTTTTTTTTTTTTTTTTTAAAGATTTTATTTATTATTTATTTCACAGACAGAGATCACAAGTAGGCAGAGAAGCAGGTAGAGAGAGAGAGAGAGAGAGAGAGAGAGAGAGGAGGAAGCAGGCTTCCTGACGAGCAGAGAGCCGGATGCGGGGCTCGATCCCAGGACCCCGGGATCATGACCTGAGTTGAAGGCAGAGGCTTTAACCCACTGAGCCACCCAGGCGCCCCAGTATTGGTCTTTTTATGAGTGAGCTATTTCACTTAACATAGTATCCTCAAGGTCCATCCATGGTGTAACATGAGTCAGAATTTCATTCTTAAGTCTGAATAATGTTGCATTGTAAGTATATACACATTTTATTTGCCGACTCATCTTTCAATGGATACTTGGGCTGCTTCCAAACTTTGGCTATTGTGAATAATGCTGCTGTAAATGTGGGTGTGCAAATATTTTTTAAGATTCTGATTTTACTTCTTTTGCGTATATACCAGAAGTAGAATAACTGGATCTTTGATCATTCTATTTTTAATTTTATGAGGAACTACCGTATCGTTATACATTCCCAGCAAAGCACAAGAGTTACAATTTCTCCACATCCTCAGGAATATTTGTTATTTTTTAAATACTAGCCATCTTAATGAATGCAAGGTAACATTTTACTGTATGTGTGTGTTTTTAATATTTTATTTATTTGAGAGAGAGAGAGTACAAGTGGAGGGGAGGGGCAGACAGAGAAAGAAAAGCAGACTTCCCACTGAGCAGGGAGTCTGATGATGCTTAATCCCTGGCATCATGACATGAGCTGAAGGCAGATACTTGACTAATTGAGCCACCTAAAGATTTTCAGTCTCTCTCTTTCTCAAACAAATAAATAAAATCTTTAAAATATAGTAATCAAAATAGTGTGGTATTGACACAAAAACGGACACATAGATCAAGGGAACGAAATAGAAAGTCCAGAAATCAACCAATGATTATACAATCAATTAATCTTTGACAAAGGAGGCAAGAATATGCACTGAGAAAAAGACAGTCATTTCAACAGTCATGTTTGGAAAACTGGACAACTACATCCAAAAGACTGAAACTGGATCACTTTCTTACACCATACACAGAAAAAGCTTAAAATGAATTAAGGACCTAAATGTGCAACCTGAAGCCATAAAAAACCTAGAAGAGAACCCAGGCAGTACTTTCTCTGAGGTCAGCCATAGCAACATTTTTCTAGATATGACTCTGAGGCAAGGGAAACAAATGCAAAAATAAACTATTGGGACCTCATCAAAATAAAAAGTTCTGTACAGGAAAGGAAATAAACAACAAAACTAAAAGACAACCTACTGAATGGGAAAAGATACTTGAAAATAACATATCCAATAAAGGGTTAGTATTCAAAATACATTAAAAACTTACACAACTCAACACCAACTCCCCAAAATAATCCAATTTAAAATGTGCAGAAGACATGGATAGACATTTCTCCATAGAAGACATAGAGATGGCAACAAATACATGATAAGATGCTCAATATCACTCATCATCAGGAACATGAAAATTAAAATTACAATGAGATATCACCTTACACCTATCAAAATGGCTAAGATATAAAACACAAGGGACAACAAATGTTGGTGAGGATGTGGAGAAGAAGAAACCCTTGTGCATTGTTGTTAAGAGTATGAACTGGTACAGCCATTGTGCAAAACAGTATGGAGGTTCCTCAAGAAATTAAAAACAAAACCACCATATAACTCAGTAATTTCACTACTGAATATTTACCTAAAGAACATGAAAACACTAATTTGAAGGATATATTCACCTTATGTTTACTGTAGCATTATTTACAATAGCCAAATTATGGAAGCAGCCCAAGCATCTATCAATAAATTGGTAAAGAAGAGGTGGTTGTGATGAGGGAACATAAGGCAAGCTGAGGACAAAGCAGAAGTTGACACCCACCACACCCTCCCCATGGGATATATGTGGCATTTCTAAGGCACTCCTGGCTGCTCTAAAGGAAAAACAAATAGTTAACTTATAAAGATCACAATCCTATAAAACATGAATCTCCCTCAGTGTACAAAAGCCTTAGCAATAGCTTCCAGAAGAAACTGTAAATACAATTAAATGTCCTTATAACCTGCAGCTCATGACAGATACTTGAAGTAGGCAGAGTGTAACATTCCTCCTGGAAACTCCCATCTTACTGTTAACGTTTTACTAGAGGGGCAAACCAACCTCAACTTGACAGTGGCAAGGTCTCTGGTATTCTGTGAGTCTTCTTTAGCATATGAAAGATCCTTCTCAAAACCTCCCTATTTTCCTTACCCTCCCCTAACCCCAAAGTATATATAATCAGCAACCCCTCACAATCCTGGTGCAGCAGCTCTTTCTGCCCATGGGTCCTGTCCTTGTGTTTAATAAACCACCGTTTTACACCAAAGATGTCTCAAGAATTCTTAGTCATTGGCTCCAGACCACCCAACCTCACCTCTATTCCAAAACCATGTCAGTTATTGTGTGTATAAATATACATTTTTAGACATAAAAAGAATGAAGTTTTGGCATTTACAACAATGTGGATGAATATAGAGAGTATAATACTAAGTGGAATAAGTTAGAGTAAGACAAATATCATATGATTTTACTCATATGTGGCATTTAAGAAACAAAAGAACAAATTAAAAAGAGACAAAAACAAGTAACAGACTCTTAAGTATAGAGAACAAACAGGCAGTTACCAGAGGGGAGGTGGGTGAGGGAATGGGTGAAAAAAAACAGTAAAAATGCTGTACATTAAGTATAAAATAAGTTGTAAAAATTAATAGCAAAAAGACATTTTAACAATATAGGAAAGAACGACTGACAATGGGGCTTCATTTGCAAAAACAGATGCCAAAAGAAAGTGGTAATATCTTCACATTGCTGGGGAAAAAAAAGTAACTCTAACATATAATTTTATATACGACATAATATTTTTCAAGAGTGAGCACAATAAAAAGTTTTCAGCTATAGACACAGAGAATGACAGGAGATCTGACCACCCACAGAAACGGAGTAAAAGTTATTCAAGAAAAAATAAAATACTGACCAAAAATAAGATACATGAAACTCCTGAGAACAAAACTGGCATGTAACAATAAGTTTAACTATTTATTTAAGAAAAAATATTTTTCTTTAAAAAATAAAGATGGTTTCAGTATGTGAGTTTCATCTTTTATACTTACTATCCAAGCCCTGGAATCAGCAGCTGTTACTTCTGTAGGTAAATAATATTAGAAACCAAGATCAGGGTACCAGACATGCTTTTGGCCACTGAGGTGTCATTGTTTCTAGGCCCTTTGGCTGAAGAGCAATGAAATATATGTGTGTAGGATAACCTGTATGCATGTATATGTATACACACACACAACCCTTGAATACACACGTATCTCTAACTAATTCTCCATTTAACCATATGTATCCTAATTAAGCTAAACTTGAATTCATACTGATGCCTCCAATGTTAATGCATTACCACATGGGTCATACAGGTATCCTCCCCTGCTTATCTGTAACCTCCCACTTCAAAAGTGACGAAACTGGCTCCTCCACCCACCGTGTATTGTAATTTTTTTTTTTTTAAACTTTGTGTTTTCCTGATACCTTAACATCCTTAGAAACAGGCTGATTACCCCACTCAGGTGACCACCTATGCCAGTGTGAAAAAGTGGTTCCCTGTCACAAGTTCTCTTGCTGCCCCCTGGTTGTGACTTTGTGATATTCAAACACACAAATGAAATCCCCTCATGCCTTTGGCTGGTCTATTCCATACTGACCGCCTCAAAAAAAAAGAGGACTCCAATGGTCCTCACTCTCTCTTAACTTCCCACCTGCTTGTTTCCACTTACTCTCTGGGTGCTCCTCCTATATGGCTGCCTGAGAGGCATGGTGTACCTCTCTCATCTGGATCTGTAAATATAATAGATTCTTTAATTTCACATGCCTTTCTTAATGTAATTTCTGTGGATATATTAAAATGATCCTCATAGACCCCACAAAGGAACTTACTCTCCCATTTACAACACACTTGGACCTCACCATCTGTCACCCTTTGTTCAACGCAAGCATCAGACTTCTTAACCTATATCACTTTGAGAAACAACTTTATTAGCTAGAGAGCAGTTCTTGTACACATTTGCCTTTGCTATTACAGACTCTGCTCATTTTCAAAATTACTTAGATTGGCCTTTGCCCACCCTTTTTGGTGAGGTTGCAACATGCATCTGTAATGCATTTTTAGTCTATTATCAGAGGCTTGCATTCTTTTCAGGGATCTTCAGACTTCTTAAATGATTTTTTTAGTTTGCATACATCTTCATTTTTGTGTCTGTAAAGTTCTATGCAAATCAATGTCTTATCTTCACCATGGTATTATGCAAAATAGTTCCATCGCCCTGCAAGTGCCCTGTGCTCCACCTATTCATTCCAGCCCATCTCCATACAAACCTTCTGCAAACATTCATCAAAAGTTTTGCCTTTTTCAAAACGCCATATAATTGGAATCAAACAGTATGCACCCTTTCAGACTGGCTTCTTTACTCAGCAATAACCATTTAAGGTCCCTCTGTGTCTTTTTGTATTTTGATGGTTCATTTCTTTTCATTGTTGAATAATATTCATTGTGTGGATGTACCACAGATTGTTTACCAATAGAGACATTTTTGGCTGCTTCCAGTTTGGGTGAATAAAGCTATAATACACCCACATGTGCATGTTTGTGTGTGGACATAAATTTTCAGATCACTTGGGTAAATAGCTAGGATCACATTTGCTGGATCACATGATAAGACTATGTTTAATTTTGTAAGAAACTGCCAAGTTGTTTTCCACACTGTCTGCTCCATTTTACATTTCCACCAGCAATGAATTACAGTACTTGTTACTCCACATGTTCACCAACATTTGGCGTTGTTAGTGTTTTGGATTTTAGCTATTTAATGTGCATGTTGCAGCATCTTGTTTTGATGTGAAATAACAGACAATATTTATGAGTAAGAAAGTATTTAGCAAAGTGTGCACAAAACCCATAAATTCTGAATTCCTGGTAGAAGTTACCACTGAAGTAAGGAAGAAGGAAATGAGATGAGGTAGGAGAACAGAGGGACCTCTACCATATTTGTCATGTATTAATTCTTAGAAGACCTGAAATCAATTTAACATAATAACTAGTACTGGTAGAACCATGAGTGTAGATGAATGTTTATGTTATTCTTTAATCTTCTCTTTATGGTTTGAAATATTTGACAATAAAAGATTTTCATTTCAATAAAAATGTTTATTTGTATAAGTGTTTTGTTATCCTTGGTGGGAGGGGTGGTAAACCATCTTCTAGAACGTGGCACTTGCAAACATTTGCACTGACAGATTGCTCTTTTGGAAAAACCTATTGGGATATCTAGCACAATGCCAAAAAAAAGCACTAGCAGATGTATCTGCAGCTGGAGAAAGACAGCCACACATGTGGTACAGTCATACTTGGCAATGAATAAAAATTTTTTGGAAGTCTGCATTGGCTCCCTTCTTTGTTTGTTTATTTACTTCTTTCTGTTTAATTATCAAGACAGAGAAGCTTACAGTCCCTTCCCAATATAGAGCATGTACAGAGAAGAGCAGCAATGGTGGCAAAAAGGCAAAAGTTGGTCTCTGAATATTGCTTCAACTCACACTAATTTTAAATTTCAAGTCATAGTAGTTGGCACTCATTCCATCAACTAAGAATTAATAAAACTATCAACAGAAAATATCAGTAACAACTTCTGTTGTAAGCCATCTTTCATCAAGAAATCCCAGGGTTGAGGGAAAAGGGGAATCTTTACAAAACACATGTAAAATGACAATGTCTGTTTTAAAGAAGAAACTGAAAAGATTTTCTTTTCAAGAAAAATATACCATATCAGAAACACAAAGAAACCAAGGGTCAGAAAATTTAAATTAAAAATGGTATGTCTAGGGCGCCTGGGTGGCTCAGTGGGTTAAGCCGCTGCCTTCGGCTCAGGTCATGATCTCAGGGTCCTGGGATCGAGTCCCGCATCGGGCTCTCTGCTCAGCAGGGAGCCTGCTTCCCTCTCTCTCTCTGCCTGCCTCTCCGACTACTTGTGATTTCTCTCTGTCAAATAAATAAATAAAAATCTTTAAAAAAAAAAAATGGTATGTCTAGATAATTTTAAGGATGAACTATATCATCTAACAAAAATATGTTTTTATTTTTCACTTTGCACTGTTCCATGACCTGAACAATTTTGAAATCTAATTCCTTTAATTAAGCTAGTATAAGATTTCATTTAAACAAATGAAAGACAAGCACGTGCACACATTCAGATACAGAAACAAAAAGTAACACGAATTTTAATGAATTTAGTAAAAACCCTGAAACAAATTATTTGGAAAATAAGAATCTGCATAAACTAATATAACATAATATAAAACTAATAACTATTTGACCTCAGAAGATTATTTTGTTTCTTCCAGTGAATGCTAGAATATTTCTCATTTTTTCCCAGAAAACAAACATTAAAAAATCCTTTCATACTAGCATGTTAGAAATATAGTAATTGTGAATAACACTAAAATGAAATATGTAAGAACTATAAGTAAGCATTTGCAATACTCTACTAAAGAAAATAAAATGAGACAAAAAGTTTAAGAGAAATTGTCTTAAGACACAGCAAGGATGGGGCACCTGGGTGGCTCAGGGGGTTAAAGCCTCTGACTTTGGCTCAGGTCATGATCCCAGGGTCCCAGGATCGAGCCCTGCATCGGGCTCTCTGCTCTGCAGAGAGCCTGCTTCCTTCTCTCTCTCTTCCTGAGTCTCTGCCTACTTGTGATCTCTATCTGTCAAATAAATAAATAAAATCTTAAAAAAAAAAAAAAAAAAAAGACACAGCAAGGACAAGAACTGAGGTCTAAATTTAGACTGGTAAAACCGGAGACAGATTGGGATTCAGTAGTGGTGGGGTATCAGTTTGGTTTAACTTGTTTTTGGTTTTGTTTTTATTTTGTTTCAAGTTTAAATTTAAATTACTCAAATTTAAATTTAATTTATTTAAGTTTCAGCCAGTTAACATGTAGTATAATATTAGTTTCAGGAGTAGAATTTAGTGATTCATCACTTACATGCAACACCCAGTGCTCATCACAAGTGTCCTTCTTAATACCCAGCACCCATTTAACCCATACCCTTCCCCCATCCTCAGCAGCCCTTAGTTTCTTCCCCAAGGTTAAGAGTCTGTTTTATGGTTTCCCTCTCTCTCTTTTTTCTGCCTATGTTCACCTGTTTCATTTCTTAAATTCCACATATGAGTGCAATCATATGGTATTTGTCTTTCTCTAACTGACTTATTTCGTTTAGCATAATACACTCTAAGAAACATTTGGGGCTTCTTATCTGCATATTATTTCACTTTATAAAACCATGAAAAAAAGTAGGCAGTTTGTGGTGAGATTATCAGTAAGTTTTTGGCAAGAGGTAATTCTCAGAGAGGAGCAGAAAATACCAGAAGCTCATTTTGCCCTATTCTAATAAAACTGAAAAATAAGTCATGTTTCAGGAAAAGGAAATACTCTAAGTTGTGGGGGCAAGCCGCACAATTAATTGTACACCAGCAGCTACAGTGATTTGGTATTTTGTTCAGAAGGAGACATTTTCCATCTCTTATAATTCTTACTCACCATTCCTCCTAACCTCAAAATTTAGGAATGATATTGGAAACTGGAGTAGGGTTTAAATTACATATGAGGAGTGTATTCCTCCTCCTTCCTTAGGAGGAGAAAGAAGAAAAACATAGACATTTGTTCCCCAATTGAGCCTAATAAGAAAAATTGATAAGTAAAATATGGTTGCAAAATACTCTGGGGGATAATTTACTTAATGTGCATGCAGACCATACTCTAACGCAAGTACCCATAAAACATTCTCACCATAAACTGATCGAACTTAAACTTTCAAAGACCTCCAATGTCAAAGGGTCTTCTGGAAAGCACTAACTTACTAGGTTTAGTTGTCCACTGTCCTGTGTCATGTGTCATCCCCACATAATTTCACACAGATTACTTAGGGTGCCTATGACTTTCTTGCTTCCTTCATAGCAACCTATGAAACAAGGATTTTTAGGTAGTTGTACAAATGTATCATCATGGCCAGAATATATCCTGATGCAAGAGTTCACTACATATTTACCCCAAAAAAAGACATACGTTGTGACTGGCAAGGTTACCTAAAATCAAAGGAATGGTTAAGGTAATAATCCTTTCTCCTTGAACGATATGTTAAGAGTGAGTATCCTAAGAATGGGTTTTCATGGAGGATGGGATTTTGTCTTCCATAGAGATACACTGCTTTGTGGGTCATGTGATGGGACTAATCTTGCTTAGGTTGATTTCTAGCATAATATAAATTTTTCAAGAAGCAATCCATACCCAAATCATCTTGCCTCATTAAAGCAGCCTCAACTACAGTTTTTATAAGATTCTTTCTACCTTCCCTGCTGCCTTCCATGATGCTTCCCCCAGAGAAAAATCTCAAAAATTTCCTTTCTAAATTCTGTGAGTAGAGGCTGCACACATATATAACCCCTACCTTTTGCTCCAGAATTAAAAACAATTTCACATTTTTAGACTTTTCTAGGAAATACTGCCTGTGCCTAACCACTCCAGGGAACTCATGTCAAGTTATTGAAATAGCTTGATTTGGTTATCCTCATTTGGTTCAAAATGACATAATGATTACTGACACCAAGCTTCTGGGTTCTCCTTTTTTATTATAGTGACATTCCATAGTGGTATGCTTTTCCACATTTCTTTATCCTCCTCTATTTTGCTTGGTACTTGGTAAGCTCAAATAAAAATGAATATTCTTTAATTCTAGGTAGTTTCCTGGTACAGTTTATTTGACAGTTTCCTCCTCTACCCTCTGTTCTATTTGGGATCCCTATTATTCTGATATTGAACTCCTAGACTAATCCACCTGTGACCTAATCTGTCCTTTCTTATTACTCATCTCTCCTTTTTATTATTAAAGTTTTATGTTGTGAGAGATTTTTTTTCAAAATTATTTCTGCTAAAACACCCGGTGAGTTTTTCATTCCTGCTGTCACATTTTTAATTTCCCAGAGCTCTTTTTGGTTTTCTGAATGCTCTTTCTTTATAACATTTATTCATGTTTCATGGATGAAATATCATCTCTTGCCTTTTGAGGACATTATGGTGTACTTTATTTTCTCCTACTCACTGCTTTGTTTCTTCTCTTCCTGATTTCCTTTTCTTCTCTTTGTTTCTGGTTTCTGTCTCCTGTTGGTGTTACTCAGAATCCCTGGGTTCAGAGGTCCATTCATATGTAAGAATGGGCTATAATCAGCTGTCTGTTGGTTCAATTTTATGATGGAGAGTTTTGCTGAATGGTGGGCTTTCTCCAAAAACAGGCTGATTCATTACACCAACCCAACTGTCAGTATCTGTTGGGCTTTTTATTTTAGGCTTGTCTGTTTCCTCAGAAAGGAATACTTTCATCTTGTTCTTGTAAGAAAGAAGCTTTGAACAAAGCATTTATAAAGCGGTGAGAGTATATTGTATAGGAATGCTGCCATTTAATGTGCATATTTGCCCTAACCTCTCATATTTCAGTATGGCTCTGCCTGATACCCTCTGTTTTTAATATCTCTAGACTAGAGGATAAATCCTGTCCTCCATTAAAGTTTGGAGAGACAGAATTGTGCAGGTGTGTGGATGAGGAAGAGGATCTGTGAAACTAAGAGCCTTATATAGACATTCCACATTTTTTTAGTCTCACCTCTACCTATACTTTTTTTTTTTTTTAAGATTTTTTTGTTTATTTGAGAGAGAGCATGAGTGGGAAAGGGGCAGAAAGAGAGAAGCATAGGGGCAAAAGAGAGAGGGAGAAGCAGACTCCCCACTGGGCAGGGAGCCAAAGGGGCTCCATCTCAGGACCCTGGGATTCTGGGGTCATGACCTGAGCATAATGCAGACTTAAGTGGCTGAGCCACCCAGATGCCCCTATCTGTGATGAGGGAGCAGGAGGCTGGCTGAGGACAAAGCAAGAGCTGGTGCCTTGCACCCCCCCCTTCATCCGCTCCCCTCCATAGGTGTAGCATTCCTCAGGCACCCTTGACTGCCATAAAATGATAAATAGTTAACTTGCTGAGATCACAATCCTGCAAGGCAGGAGTCTTCCTTGGTTTGCAAATGTCCTTCAGATTACAACAAAGAAGTTACCTTATCAATAGCCCAATTTCCAAAGACACAGAACTCAGTTCCTCAAGCCTAATGTTACCCTCCCCTCCATAAAAACCGAAGGAGGTGGAAGTAGAAGGAAAAGTAAATGAAGTTAAATTTCTTCTAAACCTAAATCTCATTAACAAGGATGCTTGATAGCAGGAATGTAACATTCCACCAGACTCCCAATTGTCTTTACTTGATAGCAACTAAGCCTTCAATATCCTGATAGTATTCTTTGCCCCAATAGCCCTTCTGAACACCCCTTTGTCCTCACCTACCCAACTCCTGCGTATATAACCAACCACCCCTCACAACCCGGGGCAGCCGCATCTCTGCCTGCCCACGGGCCCTGTCCCCGTACTCTAATAAATCACCTTTTGCACCAACGACGTCTTAGGAATTCTTTCTTTAGTCGTCGGCTCCGAACCTCACCCCACCGAACCTGACTTAGGTTCTGGAACTTCATCATCTGTACTTTTGTAAGTATTTATGCTTCCAGTCGAAGCATGGTAGGCTTACTCCTGAAAGCTTGAGGTTCAGATTTCTGCAGTCTTCTAAAACTACAGTGTAGTTTCATTCTAGCTTCAGAAATTTTATTGCAGAATTTTCTTCCCTTGCTTCATTTGCCCCTACAGTTTTATAGTGGAGTTTCTTAGAGATAAAGTGATAAGGTGATAGAGAGAGAGATCACAAGCAGGCAGAGAGGCAGGCTTGAGAGAGAGGAAGGGAAGCAGGCTCCCTGCCAAGCAGAGAGCCCCATGCGGGGCTCGATCCCAGGATCCTGAGATCATAGACCTAAGCTGAAGGCAGAGGCTTAACCCACTGAGCTAACCAGGTGCCCCTCAATACACCATTCTCAAATGGAAATCTTATTGATGTGGTTTGAAGTGGTGGGGTTCGGAGCTAAAGGCCAGAAAAGAATTCTTGAGATGTCTTTGGTGCAAAAAGCTGTTTTTATCAAAGCATGGGGACAGGACTCATGGGCAGAAAGGGGTGCAGCTGGGTGGTAAAGAGCAATTGATAATATACTTTGCAGTTGGGGAAGGTAAAGACAAAGGGAAGTTTCCAAAAAGACTTTCATATGCTAAAGAAGACTCACAGGATCTTGAAGGCCTAGCTATTACTGGCAAGCTAAGGTTGCTTTTCCCTCCAGCAAAACATTAACATTAGGACAGTTGGGAGTTTCCTGGAGGAATGTTATATTCTGCTGGTCTTGTGTCTTGTCTCAAGTATTTATCAATGGGCTGCAGGTTATAAGGAAATTTAATTTTATCTACATTTCCTTTTTGCCTTTGTTCCTCACATCATTATCATTTCAATGGAACAAAAAACAAGTATTAAAATAAAGTACATCGCAAAATTGAGTATCTGTAATATTGTTTGCCTTTCTAATATAGTCTTCGATGTATTATTTAATTTGACCTTCACTCTAAGGCCCCAAAATTACCTTTATTGTACCATTTGATACTTGAAGAAACCATCAGTGATCTAAGATTTCAACACAAGACTGTCTCAACTAAATCTTCTCTAATACTAACTGATACTTCCCAAGATGTTTATAATCTCTAACCTAAAATTCTTTATAACCTAGAATAAGAGGTGTTCTATACTAAAAAATACATGTTTAAGAGAAAAATAAAAGAAATTACACGCAAAATAGATTGAACCTAAACACAAAAGGGGATTGGGTTGTTCCTTCTAAAAAGATATTGAAAAGACCACAGACAGAATGAAACTATTCACGACGTTAAAGATGGGATCTAAATTAGCCTTTAAGGTCTACAATGAATATCACTACCTTGAATACACCTGCTGAACTGAAATTGCTTTCTCAGTCTCTGAATATTTATAACACCATCTTACAGTTTCCTAGTGAGTAGTTTGAATTTTCGTTTTCTTTCAAAACCATTAGTAACCTGTATAGTATAAATGAATATATAATCTAAATGAATGCCAAATATTTAAATAGCAAAATCTCAGACTGTCATAGTTAGGGGCTCCTTGGTTATTCAAAGAAGTTGACACAGAGCTGTAGGGAACTTTATCATGCAGATCTCAATCTCAGATCTACTACCAAGATAGTCTTCTATCATTTTACAAAACTGTTAAATATGTCAATCTTGCTGGAGATTAGAAATTTGATAGAAAGCTTTTTTTTGTTTTTGCTTTTTCTGATCACTCTTGGACACAATAAGCGTTCTTGGTGTCTCAATGTGCATAAATCTATAAGGTAGATAACTATTTGAAACTGAAGATACAAAACTAAATGACAACTCTTCATTTAACATTAAACTATAAGCAACTGTAGAATGACAGACTGCAATTAACTTATCAGTTGAGAGGCAGGTGACACACCGGACACAGACCAAAGTGAACTTTCTAAGGTCAATAGCTTATCCATATCTAAAATAATAAAATAAAAGGACTCAAATAGATGCAGATACAAGATATTTTCTTTGTCTTGTGCTGGCACTCTGGCAATTAGATCTGTACATAAGTGTGATTTTTATACATATGTGTTATGCATGTGTTATAATATTTAATTCTTTTTAATCATCTTTATATGTAATTATTTGGTTGTATTTATGAAGAGATGATCAAAAAGACCACTCTCAGTTAAAGAGAAGAATTTAAATAAGCAGAATTCAAGATATGATTACATCAAGATTCTGATGTGCAGGGGAAGGTAGATGTTATCAACTGTAGAATATTGCTTAGCAAGGTTAGTCCTTTATCATTGTTTCCCAAATTATAGTTATAAAAACAGTAAGCAATGGTATGTATCGAAAGTAGGTGAAGGTACATATATATATATATATATATATATATTTATATATACATATATTTATATTATTATATAATATATTATATTTAATTTATATGTATATTATACAAATATATATATATAAGTATATATATACACAAATATATATATTTGTACCCTCACCTACTTTCTTATATATTCTTATGTGTTATATATATTTACAAATTTATATACAAATTATATATATATAAATTTATAAATATATATAACACATAAGAATATATGATTGAATTCAGAGACTGTTCACTACAAGAGATACATCCTTCACTATCTAATCAGAAATCATTCCATATTAAATGTGATGGGTACCAGACTTTCACAGGTCATCAAGTCTACATATAAGTCTCATAAGTGAAAAACCAATCCAATTATGTATACAGAAGCAGTATGTCTGAATAACTGTCTGCATGAAGGAAATCCATGGTGGCAAGAAATGAAAATTAGCTTTTGTTTCCAGGTCTATAAAACTGGGAGGAAGTCAGACACAGCAGACAGTCTGAAATATAATAGAAATCTGTCTTTACCCACATAAAGCCTGAAATTAAGCAAAAGGCATCATTCAGGAAATGAACTGGAGTAACAGCAATACAGGTTGAAATAATAGGGAACAGGTTAGGCTAGTAAATATCTGACATGATCTATAAAGAACAGGAAGGAAGACATAGTTATTTAGACATAAATTAGTGCATTCACTTCTGCAATACAGAGATGAGGTAGGGCAGAAGAATTCATTTCAGTAGTTGCTGACTCTTTCATTTAGAAGATTTAGAATCTTTTGTTTTTTAAAAAGAATTTGCAAGTTGATCTGTATGGAAGAGATTTCAATGAAATTTTAAAACTCTCTTTAGCAAGGTAAAAGAAATTTTTGTTTGTTTTCTTTGAGCTGAGACAGATGTTGGTGCAAGGGTGCCTCTGAATTTGAGGCAAAAAATAGTGATAAGAGACAGGATTGAAGACTGCCTGAGCAAAATGTTAACATGTAGGAAGGGACCCAAGATGAATGAGGGCAAGAAAGAGAAATTTACTGGGATTCAGAGAGTCACAGACTTTAAGAATGTTAGTGTCATGGGACCACTCTAAAGTCATATCACCTGTGCTGTGCTCTAGTCCTTCTCCAATATGTCTGAAAATGCCAGTTACCTACAAGAACCTTAAATATTAGTGCTCGGTGATTGAATAAAGAACTATGCTCAAGCACAGTGAATAGAGTCCCAAGACAAGAAAACAGCTTCAGGAGAAAAGATTAGACAGCATTTTTCAGGATCTTAAATTGTCTCAAAGTAGGAATTCACTACATGATTCTCCATAAAATCTTTGGGGAAAAAAATGAAAAGGGGGTTTGAATTCCCTTCAAAGTACAGAAAAAGAATGCTACTAATTATTGTGCTATAAATGGGAGAGTACATCCCCCTTGTGGATTCTTTAATGCTCATTCCACATAGCTGTAGAAATTACACTGAGCCAGGCATATGGAAGGATTTATTATACTCAACAGATCCTAGAAAGGAAGGCACGGCATGCCTAGGGGGCACACAAAGTCACCCAAAAGCACAGCGTTTGCTCACAGCAGGCAGGGAGAGAGCACAGCAAGGACCAAGGGCCAGTGCCTTTACCGGGGGTCATGAGTGGTGTAGCTTGTGGCACAGAAGCAGCATTTTGTTGGCTAATTTGAGTGTTAACAGGTCAAGATGGAAAGGAAGAAAGGAGTAAAATGGAGAAGTCATGATGAAGCTCATAGTTCAAACATACATGTTGGTGATGGGTACCCAGAATCTGATAATTAGGTAAAAGTTCAAAACAAGCAGGGAAGAGGTTGACTTTCTCTTACATTTATCATATATTGTCAAACTGGTGAGATGTGGATTTGGATAAAATAAATCATTACCCACCCAGAATCCTCAAGACATTAGGACATGGGATTGCTTAATATATATAGTCCCCTTTTAGATATCAGATACAGCTGATTTGGAGAGAGAACTGTGGCTTTTTGAAAATAAGTTGTCAAGAAGCAAAAAAGTGCTCTAAGAGTAGGAAATTCAAATAAAGAGAGGGCGGATAAAGTGCTGAAGGTTGGCTGTTAACTTAGCTGTGAATGAGGTTATACATAGGAGGCAGGGGTACCTGGGTGGCTCAGTGCGTTAAGCCTCTGATTCGGCTCAGGTCATGATCTCAGGGTCCTGGGATTGGACCCCGCATCAGGCTCTCTGCTCAGCAGAGCCTGCTTCCCCCTCTCTGTCTGCCTGCTTCTCTGCCTACTTGTGATCTCTCTCTCCGTGTCAAATAAACAAATAAAATATTTAAAAAAAAAAAAAAAAAAAGAGGAGGCAGAAATTTCAAAACATTTTAGAACTTGGGCCATGAAAGAAAAGAGAGACAACCGCAGGTTGAAGTAAAGAGTTTACTTGTTCTTGCTTTTTGATTGTGTATTTGGTTGCCTGGTGTAAATTGTTTTCAACTTTGGAAGAAACACATTTTAAAAGTGGAAAGGAAAAAGTCAAATGAAAGGCAAATGATTGAAAAAAGTCTGGAAAAAGAATATGTAATTGATGGAGCAACTTCCCTGAGGAAGTAATAAGAGGTGGGGTCAAGAAAATAGGCAGAAAGTTTCACCTTAGAGAGAAGAAGCTTATATTAACTAGAGAAACTTTGGGGTGGAGAGAGGAAGGACTGCAATGGTAAATAAGGGAGATTCAGGATGAATCTTGTTTCAGTAAGAATTTATTGAACCACATAACTTTGTTCTTCGCACTGTTGGCACTGTATATGTTACAAGGAGGACTTCAGAGAAATCAAAGATGTTTTATGCCCTTAAAATGTTTTCCAGTTATAATTTTCAATCTATTGGAGAGTTGAAATGGTAGAGATGAGACACGTTATAGTTGTTCAGACGAGATCATAATTCTGTTTATGTGATTTGATTTTGTAGATGCAAGAAAAGGAAAATAGTTCCAAAAAGTAAATGGCTTAATGAAAACATAGCTTTAAAAAGACCTAACAGGGAGAAATAGCTTTGCTTTTCTTGTTACTTCTACCTTATTTCTCATGAAATGAGGGAATACGACAGAAGTTTTTTGAGGTAGCCTGTTTTCCCTTCAAATCAAAATTGCCCTTTCAGGAAGAGCTAATATAAAAAAGTAATGTTATAAAAATTATGATAATGTAGGAACTACTCCATGTTTATAGCATGGCGAAAAGGTTTCTTGTTTATTTTTTAACAACTAGGTTTATACTGTAATTATGAAATTCAAACCACAAATATGTGCAAATGTTAGCACTTTTCTGAACTGAAAATA
The DNA here is from genome assembly GCF_022355385.1 of Mustela nigripes. NCBI lineage: Eukaryota > Metazoa > Chordata > Mammalia > Carnivora > Mustelidae > Mustela > Mustela nigripes. Next base: position 46,528,301 of record NC_081563.1, on the reverse strand, counting down.
TTATTTCTAAGCAATAACATAACACATTGTATTATAAATGATATAATATTTCTAAACAATATTTCTAAAAAAGAAAGCGCTTTAAGTATATTTATCATGTTTTATCATGGACCTTTGCCTTACTATCATATTTTATTTGTATTATATTTAAATATAGTAACTGCAACATTCACTCAAAACCACCAGATGTCACTGTTTTAGATACGATGCCTTCATCACTATTGATATGACATAATATGAAGAAATAATTGAACATTCTAGTAAAATTATTTTCTGGCAAAATTATGACAAAGTTGCTTATGTTAGAATCGCATCAAAGGATACCCAAACAACAATAATACCCATACACATAGGGCAGGGGAAAAATCCCCTTGGAAATCACATTTATACAACCATCTCAATTTTAATAACTTTAAAGTCAGGGATATCATCTCATTTTTTTCCTTTTATATTATGGAACATTTTAAATGATTAACTTATTGTAAATCATTTAAAAATACCTAAAGCACAAGGATGTTACAGTTGAGAAAAGCAATCTTCAAGACCACTTAGTGCCACCCCACTTTTTTTTATAGGTGGTAAAAATAAAAGTTAGAAAAATAAAAGATAAATTGAGAGAAAGAGAGAAAATTTTCCAAATGGAGAGATATGCTAATAAAATTATATAGATAGTTATTTAATGATATTGACTAGTCAGTATTTGCTGCATAGTATCATAATGTTCCTTACCAGCAAACTGCTTATTTCTGAGCCCCATACCACGTTTGGCAACAAGAAGATAAGACAAAGACAATTATAAATATATATGTCATTAAGATTTTTCCAGTGTGATGCACCTGGGTGGCTCAGTCTGTTAAGCATCTGCCTTCCTCTCAGGTCATGATCCTGGGATCCTGGAGTAGAGCCCTGCAGCTGGTTCCCTGCTCAGCAAGGAGCATGCTTTTCCCTCTCGTCCTCCACTGATGTTCTCTCTCCTTACCTCTTTCTCTTTCAATAAATAAATAAAATACAATAGTGTTCTTTCCAATGTTTACAAATATTCTTTAACTATATCCACTTCAACTCTTATCACAAAGAACGGTAACAGAGAAAAATGTATAAAACAAGAAAATACAAAGATGTTAATTAAGCACTCTTAGCATCTTGCTCTTTATCATCTTAGCAACATTTAAGCATTTGTTATAAATGTACATTTCGGGGAGGAGTCAAGATGGCGGAGAAGTAGCAGGCTGAGACTACTTGAGCTAACAGGAGATCAGCTAGATAGCTTATCTAAAGATTGCAAACACCTACAAATCCAACGGCGGATTGAAGAGACCAAGAACAACAATTCTAGAAACAGAAAATCAACCACTTTCTGAAAAGCAGGACTGGCGGAGAAGTGAATCCAAAGCGACGGGAAGATAGACCACAGGGGGAGGGGCCGGCTCCCAGCCAGCAGTGCAGACGCGGAGCACAAAATCAGTACTTTTAAAAGTCTGTTCCCCTGAGGGACATCGCTCCAGAGGCTAAACTGGGGTGAATCCCACGTGGAGTAAGTGTGGCCTCAGGTCCCGCAGGGTCACAGAAGGATCGGGGGTGTCTGAGTGTCCCAGAGCTTACAGGTATTAGAATGGTGAAGCCAGCTACAGAGACAGACCTGAGCAGTGAGCTCCCAGCTCAGGGTTACCTTGAACCAGTTGCAGACTTGGTGAACTCAGAGCACTGCCGGAGGCCACGGAGACAGGAGTAATTGGGTGCTGTTCTCTGAGGGCGCACTGAGGAGTGGGGCCCCGGGCTCTCAGCTCCTCCCTGCCAGGGACTGGGAAGCCGCCATTTTCATTCCCGTCCTCTGGAACTCTACAGAAAGTGTTCAAGGAACAAAAGCTCCCGAAAGCAAACGTGAACGGATTACTCAGCCCAGCCCCTGGTAAGGACAGTGCAATTCCGCCTGGGGCAAAGACACTTGAGAATCACTACAACAGGCCCCTCCCCCAGAAGATCAACAAGAAATCCAGACAGGACCAAGTTCACCTACAAAGGAGTGCAGTTTCAATACCAAAGAGAGCAGCAGAATTCCAGAGGAGGAGAAAGCAAAGCACGGAACTCATGGCTTTCTCCACATGATTCTTTAGTCTTGCAGTAATTTTAATTTTTTTTAATTTTTTCAATTTTTTTTCTCTTCTTCTGCTAATTATTTTTTACTTTTACCCTTTTCTTTTTTAACGTTTTTAAACTAGTTTATCTAATATATATATTTTCTTTTTTATACTTTTTCTTTATTTGTTTTATTTTTTTAATTGTTTCTTTTATTTTGTTTTCTTTTTTTTTTTGTTTTGTTTTCTTTCTTTCTTCTTTTTTTTTTTTCTGAGCCTCTTTTTATCCCCTTTCTCCCCCCTCACGATTTGGGATCTCTTCTAATTTGGTTAAAGCATATTTCCCTGGGGTTGTTCCCACCCTTTTAGTATTTTACTTGCTCCTTCATATACTCTTAGCTGGACAAAATGACAAGGCAGAAAAATTCACCACAAAAAAAAAAGAACAAGA